>NW_026988413.1:40610000-40755000 GCF_030222135.1 Aotus nancymaae | reverse complement strand
CTTCACGATGCTTGCAGTTTGGCTACAAAAGAGGATCTGGTGAGGTCCCAGTGAAAGTGAAGCCAGGAAGAAGCTCTTTAGTCAGAAGAATCTGAATACTAGGCTAGTGTAGTTTAATATCATTGGAAGTTTTTTGCTATTGTGTTTAATAGGGGAGTGATGAGTTTAAGGTGTCACTTAGGTATATTAACACAAGAGTAGAATACATAAGATGGGTATGGCTCAGGGGGTGAAATTTAAAACTTTTGTAATTAGGAGACTGATAACACTCTGAGAGGGAAATGTGTAGTCTAAAGTAGGAATAAAAAGGATGGAAAACAAGAATGAATGTAAACCATAGTTGAGAAGGTAATATATATTATTTTCAATGATAGTCTAATTGGTAGTGACTGAGTAGATGTTGGATTCAAAGGAAAAGGTGACACATCATAGATAGAATTATGGAAATGGAAAAGCCAGAAAGATAAGAGAGGTTGACTTTTTATTATATTTTATTTGGTTTGTATTTAAGAAAGTTCTAAATAATGGCTCTTTTTCTCTTACATCAATACCCACTTCAGCTGACATAGGATATGTACTTCAATTCCAGAAACTTTCAGGCATTCATCAATGCAATCAAAGCATCATTTGTCAGAGCAGGCCATTCGTGCAGCCTACATCAAATTATCCAGTACTCGCTATGTTCCAGGCACTCTGCTTTGCTTTCATTGCCTTGTCCTCGAGGAGCTCACAGTCCACTGGGGAAGAGAAGCGGTTAGCAAAGCAATCTAATACAATGTGGGAAGTGATAGTAGAGAGAAGAATAAAGCATCTTGGCTACATTAAGAAGGGAATACTAACCCTGCCTGAGGGAGCCTAGAAGGACTTCACTGAGGAAATAACATATGCATTAATCCTTGAAGAATGAGCAATGAGTAGTCTACCAGACAGAATTTCATTAAAAAAAAAGATTTTATGCATTGAGAGAGAAGCACCAAAATCATGAAAATGCAAGAGAGAATAGCATATCTGGAGTCTTATAATAAGCAGTCTTCTGTTGTTCAAGTATAATATATATGGTATAGAATCATGGAAGTCATGAGGAGAAGCCTAGAAAGTTTAGCTGAGGACAGGTGATAGAGGGTTGCGAATGCTGGGCTGAAGAGACTTTTTTTTTTTTTTTTTCAAAATATCTGTAAGAATTAGGACATTAAATAATGATTTTGGAGTAAAAATGTGATGATTAGATTTTTACATTAAAAAAATATGTGTCTGTGGCCAGGTGCGGTGGCTCATGCCTGTCATCCCAGCACTTTGGGAGGCAGAAGTGGGTGGATCACGAGGTTAGGAGTTCCAGACCAGCCTGATCAACATAGTGAAACCCTGTCTGTGCTAAAAATCTAAAAGTTAGTCAGGCATGGTGGCGGGGGTCTGTAATCCCAGCTACTCAGGAGGCTGAGGCAGGAGAATCGCTTGAACCTGGGAGGCGGTAGTTGCAGTGAGCCAAGATCACACCACTGCACTCTAGCCTGGGAGACAGAGTGAGACTCCATCTCAAAAAAAAAAAAAAAAAACGTATCTGGCCACCTTATGGAGAATAGATGGAATGAAAAAATAACTGGCAGCAGAGAAATCTCTAAAGAGATACTATATAGTTAAGTCAAGAGAAGATGATATTGTATATTAATCTGAATAAATACCAATAGTCCCATTTCTATTCATGTAAACTAAGACTCATAGTGAGTTTCCCTTTCAAAGGAAGATAATGTAGAGTAAGGAAATATGAAGTCAGAAAACTGTTTCTTGGTAATATAAAGAGCCATTTTGAAAAAAAAATATGAAAATAATGATATCACAGTGACCAAGAGACAGATATTTTTAAGAAAGAGAAAGCAATAAATAATTTTAGAGACCAAGGAAGAGTAAGTCAAATTAGAAGTAAAAATATTCATTTAATTTCTTAAGAGTGAGTGTTTTCTTAATAATTACTTTTCATAGTGGTTTTTGAGGAGTGGTCAAAAGGAAACCAGGTTAGAGAAGACCAAATAATCAATATATGGTAAGTAAAGACTGGAAGCTTAAAGCACAGACCACCCTTTCAAGATGCTCTGAAGACATAGGTAGAATAGTAGAAGACATAGAAAGGAAAATAGACTCAGGGCATCTGGATGTAAGGGAAGTACATTTTTAAGAAAAAAGAGATGCGGAAATATGTGTAGGATAAAATAAAAGAAGATGGTAAGTGTTGCTTAAAAAAGAGAAAAATTAAATTTTTGTTAAAACTTCTGGAAAAGATGAAGACTATCAGTGTGTATAGGCAGAGAATCAAAAGCAAGGGTAAAGCTTTATCTTGTATGGAAAGAGTGTCCTTAAGAAAGTACAAAGGAGACAAGGAAAGTGCTGGGACATAGTAGATACTCATAATTGGATCTTGAGTGAATACTAGAAAATTTTGGAGTAATCATTTTTTCAATCAAAAATTGAAGGCTTTGTTATTTATTTTTTTTCACTGTGATACGTGCTCAAGATAATATGCTGAGAAAAGCAGTAGAGGCATAGTAACAAAGATAAGGACAATGATAAATGTTTGAGATGTTCTACAAGAAAATGAGTAATCTAAGTGACTTTTTCAAAAAAATGAAGGGGTTCCTGAAGTTACAGATGAAGTTGAAAGACTTGTATTGTACTGAAGCTTATCTACACTGGCCATGTAATTTTCTCCAACCTCATTAGGAATACAGAAGGTAGATGAGTCTATATTACAGCAGTTAAGAGTGATTTCAAAGAAAGGACTAAGGTTATAAATGACATGATAGTTGAAGTGATTGACAATAGGGAAGGAAACTAAATCAGAAAGAAGCCTGTAAAAAACTCGGAGGATAAACACAAGTTGAAGGCTTGGAAGTCATAATAAAAGTAAACAAAAGATGATTACTTCTGTTTATATAATTAGCACAGAGAAATACAATGAAAGATTGTGGAAATGTAGGTTTGGGAGTGTAAGAATTTGAAGTAGAGGAATTATGAAGCACGAGAGAGGCTTTTGTCTGTTCACATATGTGACCCTTGTTGAAGCACTGTCTTCCTTACAACATTTTTCTTCTCCATCATTCCTACAAACTTCATCGCATGATGTGAATTGAGAAAGAGATTATAGGATTCTTTAGACTTCTGATAGTGTCCAGATTACTTCCACCTGTAAGTAATTTCTAGAAGAATCTAGAGCATTTATTCCCAGGAGAGGATGTAGGTATTAATTATAGTAACTTTAAAGGGGAAAAAATTCTATACCAAAATTTAAGTTATATGCCTTATTATAAGTTAGTTTAGTGTACTTGCTATCTACAACACTTTCATTTCATCCTATCTGAAATCTCTGTGTCTTTCAGTTTTTATTTTAGCACAGATCTATTTCTCTCCCCACATAAGATAAAGCAAAGAAAACCAAAATGAGGAAGCAAAGAAAACCAAAATAAAACCAGTACATTTGTGTTATAAGAGAACTGCAATTGAGAATAGGGCTGTGTGCAGATATCCTTAATTAGTTGATAGTAATATAGAAAAAAAATCTGACCTTGAAATCAGTTAATTTGCTTCTAGTCCTACTTTTGCCAGTATACCTTGTCTGACCTTTTGGTATATTACCAAACCTGTTGGGACCTCAGTCCCTTTATTCTTAAAATCAGTGATTTCACTGGATTACCTTTAAGCTCCCTGTCTGTTATCCGTTTATTAAAAAAAATCAGTTATAGTTGATTTTTCATTATTTTTTAGCTTTACTGAAAACTTCATAAATCGTGTCAGGTCCCTTTTAAAGAACATAATATATGGCATTTGAAATCTATCATTTCCTATATTTTCCTTTAAGTTCTCAAAAATTTTTCATTTTATATTTTGAAGCCATATTGTTAGCAGTATGAAAATTTTAAATTGCTATGTCTTTTTAGTGAATTGAATTTTTTATCATTCACTATTTATCACCTCTCTACATGGCTAGCTCTTAATTTTTTCTATCTATCTAACTATAATTTTTGCTTTACTTTTATTTCTGAAAGGTAGTTTTACGATTCTATCTTCGAAGTTACATTTTGTCAGAAGCTTAAAGATGTTGTTCCACAGCTTTCTGGCTTCCACTGTTGGCACTGCAAAATCAGATAGTCTAATGGTTGTTCCTTTGTAATCCATCTTCTTTCTCAGTCAGCTTTTCTTCTTCCATTATAGTGAGTCATTGACAGGATGCCTTTTGATTTATTCTTCTTTGGATTGATTGGGCTTCAAATATGGTAATTTTATAGCTATTAAGTACTTCATTGAACATTGCCTTTTCCTATTCATTTTATTCTCTGTAAAATTCAAATTACATATATTAAACTTCTAACTGCAATTCTATGCCTTTTAGCATGCCTTTTGTAGTTTTCATTTCTTTCTTTTTGCTTATGTCTGAAAATATATTCAGTTCTATCTTCCATGTCATGAATTCTCTCTTCACTTGTGACTAATCTGCTATTTAACAGTTTCCAGTTTTATTTTTTATGTTTTTATTTCTGTGACTCTCTTTGGCAATACTGCCTTGATAGTTGTAATAATGTCTTGCTCTTTGGTCATACTTTTCATTCTCTTTTTTATTTCTTTAACTGTTTACTAGTTTTATATTTTCTATATGATAATTCTAATATTTATAGATTTTGCTGGTCTGATATTACCGTCAATGGTTCTACTGAAGATGATTAATGATAGTATCTTCTCTATGTATGTGCTTTATAATTTTTTCCTTAACCTGAGTTCTTATTCCTTGGAATTTTATGTGTGAGGAAATTTAATGTGTCTGAGTTTTTTGCTTAGTCCAGACACCTGAAGGCACAATCAGCTTAAAACCACATTTTATTAAATGATGAACTTAAATTTTATGGTGACTACAAAGAAAATGTGAATTTGAAATCCAAACTTACGCATCTTGGGATTATCAATTATCAGTATATATACTTACCAATCCCTTCTGCGTATGTGTGTCTGCCTATCTGACTTCTGTCTATCTATTGTCTATTCCTATTTTTTATCTATCCTTATTTCTATCTATCTCTGTTTCTATCTAATCATCTGTCTATATTTTTATCTGTCTCTGCTTCTATCTATCTCTATATAGTTTTATTTTTAATTTTGAGATCACCCATCGATTTTCTCTTAAAGTTATAGACCTATATAGAGAATTAAAGTCTTACTTCCTACCTTGCAGAGATCCTAGTCTTTGCTTTCAGTCTTCCTCCCAGGGATCATTCAAACTAAAGATTTAGGCCACTGGGAATTTGTAAATATTGTACAGCAGCCACAAGTTTTAATACTGATTTACCTCTTTGAATTTATAGTTTCTCATTATTTTTAGACTCTTAAGTATTTTCTTTTCTCTCTTGAAAGTTCAAGCTGGTTTTATGGCTCGTATCATTTTCTCTTTATCTCTAAAAATCTGTTTATTATATTTTTGCTTTTTATTAAAAGTAAGACTTTACAAATTTGTTAGTTCCTTCTGTCATCTAAATCAGGAACCAGCAAACTATAGCCTATAGGTCAAATACAGCACACTGCCTATTTTTGTAAATAAAGTTTTGTTGGAACACAACCATGGTCATTTATTTACATATTTCTATGGCTGCTTTTGCACTACCACAGCAGAGCTGAGTAGGGGCTATAAAGACCAAATGATCCACAGGAAGATATTTACTGTCTGCCTTTCACAGATGTGTCATGATCCCTTGATCTAAATTATCAGCAACTTGTTTATCTTATAGAAAATATTTTGAACTTAAAGTAGCTGTATTATTTAACTTGGGCACTCATTTACTTAATATATGCATGTGTTCAATATAGATTTTTACTATCACTGCAGCAGATTAGAACTTCTTTTATTGTATGAGCTATATGTCTAAAAGGTTTTAGTATCAGATCCATCATAGAAATACACTTAATAAATGCCTTTGATGATGATGATGGTGGTGGTGGTGAAAGGGATGATGATATCTTGAATTCCCATAACTTTCTAATCCATGACAGATAGAAGAACAGATATCATTTGAGAGAGTTAAATGTACTTGTCAAGTCATTTTGGAATGTGGTAAATCACCTTAATTGGGTACGTTTTGCCTCCAGGAATCTTAACTGCTTATGGTCTCTGACATTCTTACTGATAAAACTCATTGCCATAGATTAAAGCTGTGAATGTTACTCACTTTCTAACATTATACCTTTTATTACAGGGGAATATCTGTACTATTTGTATAATATCCCATGTTCTTCCACAAAGAAAGAAATACACATTTGCATAGAAACAATGCAATATTCCAGTGATAGCTCTTCAGTACCTATTTTTAGAGTGCACATAGCCCAATTGTTCTCATCCACATAGGAAAACAGATGTTATACATTTTTTAAAAATCCAAGCTCTTTTTGAAAATGTTCCTGATAGAATATGGACATGCAGCCTGCAAGCATAAATGGAAAAGTGGCTAAATGAAAAATATTCTTATAAAGGAAAAAATGAAGTATGTTAGAAAACTTTAGTCCTGGTATTGAGAACACAGTACTTGGCAAAAGAAGCCAGAAGTGAATGAATGAATGGTATTTGCTAGATAGAAGAAAATGCCAAGTTAAATGAATCTAGAATACTTGAAAAATGTCCCTGATGGAGGCATAGTGTACTAGATATAAGGGACAGTTGGCATTTGCTAAAACACTTGAGTGACATGTCCCAGAGAATGAAGGGAAGTGCTGGGCATAGTGGCAGCTGGCGTAGAGAGTATGGACAGCAGGTTTTTTACAGAACAATGTTGTTCATGGTTAGTAGTGATCTGTGGAAAATGTAAGTGAACAGTTTTGACAGAGCAGCATGTGAAAGGGAGTAAACTAACTAGAATATCTGGCTGCCATGCAACTGACTAAGAAAAAGCTATATGGGTACAAAATCAAGATGTAATGTATTTGAAAACCAGGCAGTTAAGTCTGAGAAAGTAAAAAAATATATATATATTCTGAGCCAGAAGTGAGAGACATAGCATTTACATTCAATACATTTAACTGGCATTTGTATGACAATCATTTATGTTAGAAAAAAGTACAATATTTACATACTTGAAAACATCATGTTATACATAATAAATACAAAGAATTGTATCTGTCAATGTAAAATAATAATACAACAGTAATAACTGAAAAATGTATTGTAGAATACTAATGAATGAGTTACAAAAAGTTATAATATTCAAAACTTTGCCATTTGCTAATATCACTGTTTAAACTACTTTTCTTCCCCTGATGTGGAAATTCTTAAGTAAAGAGCATTTGCTGAATGAGCACCCTGCACAGAGCACGTTTAAAGGACTAATGGAGAGAGAGAAATAAAGTGGAGGTGATTCTGATTATGAGAAATAAGATTCTAGTTTAAATAAAACATATAATAAATAGCACAGACCACTGAAAATGAAAGTAGGTGTTGGGGTCCAACATAAATATAATCTCTCAATGTTCAGAGCAGTATGTCAGAGAATTGGTTTTCAACTGTAAAATGCTACATGAAGGTCAATATTGCAAGAATACCTGTTTTTAAGTGTCATTATAAAGCAAAAGAAAGTAAAGTCGTTCTGGAGTTTTCTAATAATAACCCCAGGATTTGGGTTTGATGGAAAAGAAACATGGGCTTTTTTTCTAAAGAATTATTATTTTAGAAATCTCATTTCTTATCTAAACTTACCTATGCTTATTGACCATCAAAGCTCCGTACAAAGCCTAATTGTTTTAAACTAAGGCACAAGGCCTATCTTTAGGCTATTCCTAAAATATAACTGAATGTTTGAAATATAATATCTTTGTTAGCTCTGTTTGTGATTTAACATTCTTACAATATATCTTAGTATAGACTCTATTATTTTCACAAATCCCATAAAACAATGAGTAAATATTTGCAAGAAGGGTTTAATAGATGACATCAAAATGATTCAACAGAGTATTTACAAAAAGTATGACAAGCTGCATATGAAAAGGGCTCTCAGAAGTGCTGACAATACTACTGAAGCAGATTACCTTAAAAGAAAACACATATGGTTCCATTTTGTGCCTTCTTGCTCAACTAAATATGTTTAGAAGAACAAGCTTGCAACCTGCTGAGTGGATCCTATTTTATCCATATGTGGATTACAGAACTAAAGAGGAGACAGCTAGAGTTCTTATTCAGTTACTTTTCTACAACTCAAGATGTAAAGCACAAGCAAATATTGGATTTATCTATTTGTGCAGTTTCACAGCGCAAAATTCATTTCTTTCTCTTTCATTAACTACCTATTGACCACCCTTACTTCCCCAATCCCTGTGACCTATGGTCCTCTAAAACTCAGTATAATTTTATTTTATCATGGGACGTCTCTAAATTGGGAAGGAGAGCATCATTTGTGGAGGCAAAGGTCATAGCCCATTATCCCTTCACTCTCTTGCTGCAATCTCCCTCATCAGCGTACTCTATTCTTTCCCACTATAAAACAAATCCTCCAACCCCACTTCTCACTCCAGTTCCTGTCCTATCTTTCACAGCCACATTTTTACCTGTACTATCTATTCTCACATCTCTATTACTTCCCTACTCAAACTCTCCTTAGAACACTCCAGTCTGCCTTCCCTTCAAAACTATTTTGAAAAAATAGCAGGTGTAGTTATCAATGGCTTTTATGTCATAAATTTTATCCTCTCAATTTCTTGATCTCTTAATTTTACTCAATACTGTTGACTATGCCCTTATTTTTGATACATTTCTTGGCTTCTGTGACATGAAAATTTACGTTGTTTTTTCTACTCATACCATTGTAGCTACTTCTTCACCTCACCTACCTCGGATATTAAGGACTGAGGTTTCCAAAATCTTCTTAAATCTTCTGGTTTAAAAAGCTCTGTCCTAGACTATTATCTATTTACCATGCACTCTTTTCAAAGACAATCTGATCCATTACTCTGACTTCAGTCATCATTCGCAGTGAGAAAATTTATGTCATCTCTAGCCTAGGCTTCTCCTTTGAGCTACAGATACAGTCTTCCACCTATTTGATATCTACTCCCCAATGTTCAAAAGATACTTCAGGCCAAATAGACTAAAAGCATACCACGCAAATGGGCCACCTCCCCATCTCAATGTATGGCCTCACCCTCCTTTCAATTGTACAAGCCAGGAACATAGAAGTAGACATATACTCTTCCTGCCCAAAGGATCTGCAAGATTTGTCCATTTTATCTCCTTTATATCTCTAGAATCCACCTATTTCTCTCCAGCTTTGTTAGTAATACTCAGTGCAGATGCTTCGCCCATTCCAGCTCAAAAATATCTCTTGAATTCTGCCTTCTTTTCTCATCACTCATCATGTTTTGTTATTGACTTGAACTACCGAAGCAAGCACCTAACGTGACTCATTTCCCCTAATTTTTTTTCAATTTAGATAATTATCTGCAATACTATCAGAGTTATATTTATTTTTTAATTTTTAATTCAAGAAATAAAAATTATCACCTAGTTATATTTGTCTAATCCTTATTATTAATTAAAAATTTTAATTCCTTATCTTAGCTTCTGCCTTCACAGTTTATTTCCAACCTCTGTCCGATATCATTTCACAATATTCACCAACCTCATCAACTACAATTACAAGCCATAATGAGGTTCCTTGTCATTTTTCTCTGGGTTTTTCCATTTCTTTTATGATTTTTAACCTTGATGATTTATCTGTCTTGTACACTTCTCTTCATTCTCCCAGACACAAGTCAAACTACAGGAATCTGTCAGACTGCATCAGGTAAAGAGAGCTCTTTGTTAGTCTTCTGTGCTTCTGTACCTCTTGATCCATATATTCTAGGACAGAGTCTGGGAAAGAGCTTTGAGAAACTTCAACCTTTAAAGCCAGGATGAGGTAAAGAAGTAGCTACAGTGGTGTGAGTGAAACAAACAAATAGCAGAAATAGTCATGTCACAGAAGCCAAGAAAATGTGTCAACAGTAAGGGAGTTGTTTGAGTAAAATTAAGAGATCAAGAAATTGAGAGGACAAAATATTAAAACATAAAAGCCATTGATGACTAAGTCTGTTATTTTTCCAAACAGTTTTGAGGGGAAGGTAGATTGTTCTAAAGAGAGTTTGTGTAGGGAAGTAACAAACAGACAACACAGGTAAAAAGTTTGACCATGAAAGATATAAGAGATAGGACTGTAACTGGAGTGAGAAGTTGGGTTGAGTGACTTGATTTATAATAGAAAAAAATAGAGTATGCTGATGGGGGAGACTGTAGCAAGAGAGGGAAGGAATAATTGGCTATCATTGCCTTTGTCTCTACAAAAGATGTTCTCCTTCCCAATTTAGAGATGTCCTATGGTTAAAAAAAAAAATTATACTGAGTTTCAGAGGACTAAAGGTCACAGAGGTAAGGGAAGTAGGGATGGTCAATAAGTTTTAGTATGTACCATGCTATCGTTTCAAATTCTCTGTTTTTATGTATATCTTTCCAATTGCATTGTGAGCTTCATGATGGCAAAGGTTGTTTTGGTCACTTTTAGGTGCTTATCACCTAACACTTTTAGGTATCTCATACATAATAGGTGATCAATGAAATTTCTAAACTGAAAATCAGAATATTTATAAAATCATAAAACATAAAGATATAAGAGCATATTGAATACATATATTTGATCCCTTGCTAAATAGATATCAAAATTAGAGAGTGGGACAATATAAATGACATATCAAGATCCATACCATGAAGGGAGAGCAGGTTTAGTTAGTGGCCAACCAACATTAGACACTGAGTTAGAACAAATAGAAATAATGATTTTAAGTCTAGTTTACAGTTTAAGTATTCTGTACCTGAAATGCTTGGGAACAGAAATGATTCAGAGTTCAGATTTTTTTGGATTCTGGAATATTTACGTATACATAATGAGATATTGTGGGGATAAGACCCAAGTCTAAACATGAAATTTATTTTTTGCTTTATGTATACCTTATATACATAGCCTGAAGGTAATTGTATATAATATTTTAAATAATTTTATGCATGAAACAATTTTTGACTGCATTTTGACTGCAATTCATCACATGGAGTTGGGTGTAGAATTTTCTGCTTTTTATGTCATGTCCATGATCAAAATACTTTGAATTTTGAAACATCCATTTTGGATTTCAGATTTTTGGATTATGCTCAACCTGTATTGGAAGTTACTCAGTGGGCAAATTTGAAGTCAGAGCCAAGGAAAACGAAAAGATAATGAGGGAAGCTAGGACATGTGCATATTTAAGGCACATTCTAGTGGACAGTATTTGGGAGTGGCCACATTTTGAAAGTACAAATTTCTACCCCCTGAGTACTTTACCTCAATCCATGTGATTTTAGTTAAATATTTTAACTGTTTCCAGTCTTCTATATCTGAAATCTTAGTATTTGAAATACTAATATTCTGATATTCAGGAATCTCAGATATCTGAAATACTAAGATTTCAGAGACAGTATACTAGAATACTAAAGATTACAAAATCTTTGATGTCCTTTCTTTTTTTTAAATATACTGTGGGTTTCCAACACTTCCTCCAAAACTCCAAGCACTTTCTTCAGGCATTTTGAACCACTTGTCTTTTGAATTATTTGAACTGGTCTTTCTATTTGTGCCCCATGTTCTTTCTCACATCTTTGCCTCCTTTTTGCATATGCTTTCCCCTCTGCCTGGAATACTCTTCCCACTTCCCTTCTTATGCCTAAAGCGTCCATGTAGCTTCTTATTCCCTTAAATGCTCTCCATGACTTCAGAAATTGAGTTAGACGCTGCATTCATTCGTTTTCACACAGCTATAAAGATGCTACCCAAGATTGGGTAATTTATAAACAAAGGAGGTTTAAGTGACTCACACTTCTGCAAGGCTAGAGTGGCTACAGGAAACTTACAATCGTGGTGGAAGGGGAAGCAGGCACCTCTTACGTGGCAACAGGCAAGAGAGAGAGAGAGAAAGCATGAAGAGGGAAGAGCCCCCTAAAAACCAGATCTCATGAGAACTCACTCACTATCACAAGAACAGCATGGGGGAAACTACCCCCAGGATTCAATCACTTCCCACCAGGTCTCTTCCTTGACCCATGGGGATTATAGATAAAGATGAGATTTGGATGGGGACACAGAGCCAAAGCATATTAGATGCCCCATTTATGTATGACCAGAGTATTTGATATTTCTTCACATGATAGGATGTGCTAAACTACTGTGTGGTTGCCTATTATCTGTATCTATTCCTGATTATAAATGGAAGGATAAGTATTCTATGTCTTAATTCCAGTTATCTCATCAATGCCTAGCACTTTCTTTCATATAGTAGAATATCAATAAATGTGTATTGAATGATTACTTATGCTCATTGATTTGTCTACCCAGTTTTGTTAGAAACCTGTCATTTCTCCCTGCTTCCTCTATCAAATACAAGGCCATATGCTGAGCTGGAAGAGCCCAGAATGTCATCTCATTCTGTTCTCTACATTGGGGTCATTCTCATGCAAAACAAGACACCTTTGTTGTGGCCTTTTGCCTACTTTAATCATGTCAAAATTGCTGATCCTGTCCTTCCTTCATTTGATATCACAAGTGCCAGAATTTGATCTACCAAGATCATGGAAAGCACTGGTTTCCTGGTCCTTGATTTTCATGGTGTTGGCTTGTCAACTTGCTGCTAAGAGCTGAAAGTCTACATTATTTGCTTACCACCTTAACCTGGGGTCTTCTGGACTCTTGATTTACGCAATTTTAGGAACTGCATATCTAGTTTCATGGTTGCAGTCCAGTTTCCTATTGGTTCCAGTCCCTTGCCCGATTGACTTATGTCCTCTTGCAAAAATGGCTCAAAAACTGGTACTTTTCTATAATTTAAAAATTCTTCAGGCTATTGATGTTTTAGGGATAGCTTAAAGTAAACATCTATATAAAAAGTGTTAATAAGATGTTTAATTATCTTCCATTCGCTCTTAAAATGGAATAAGCAAAAATTTATATTTTGTTTTTTACATTATAACTTATGGGTGACTTTTAAAAATAAGATATTTATTGTAAGATTAATGAGTATTATAAAGAAAAATATCCTATTTTGGCAGTATATATTTGGTTCCTAACTTAGTATTTCCAGAGGGTTAGGGTATCTGATACATACACAAAAGGATGTGCTCTTTGGTGCAGAGGATGCTGAGTGTTTGGACATGGGACAAGTGGGAATTAAATATCTCATGTTTTAGCTCTGACGTTTTGTACTCAAGTTTGTGAGTCCAAGTTGAATTTGAGTAAAGGTCTATAACCTGGCAAAGTAACAGCAAAAAGTATCTGGAGCCAACCATAATCATGGTAAGCAAGAAGATATCATCAAGATCGGGACAGGGAACTAAGGCAAGAACCTCATAACCAGTTTTGCAAGTTAAAAAAAAAATGTTAACACCCACTGAGGGAATTCCGTTGGCAGAGGAATGTGACACTGTGGAGTTTGTGCATTAATGAGGGGTTCTGTAGGGGGAGGTTTAAGAAGACCAAATAGATAATTATATGTAAGACTGGAGACAGACGCACACATTTGGTATTTCATGGCAATGCCATTAATAACTAAATTGACTTGTTCGTATAGAACCTTCTGCCTTAAGATTACAATCGCTTATAGTAATACTACAAAACTGGTTTCCTTGTTCCAGTGAAAACAAATATGAAAAAAAATGTTGTTTTTGCATGTTTGTTTTCCTGAGAAAACAGTACTGCCATCTTTATATTTGTATATGCATTATCCTCTAATCTTAGGAGACATGGACCCCCTGAAGGAGTAGCCTGGGCTGTCTTATACTTATGTTTTATTTATATATCTGTTTTGTCATGGAGAACTTTAGGGCCATGTCAAAAAAAATAAAAAATAGATGGTACATGCTGAAGATTCATTGACAATTAGAATCTGCAAAGTTGTAATATTTGGAAACTTTCAATAATGATATTGCTTTGGAAAAATTACATCGTGATACTCTGGAAAACATATTAAACTACATAAAAATGACATAGGTTTAATTTGCTGCATTAATCATCACTGCAGAAATTTTCTTCAGTAGAAGAATTCACCTAAAATCTGTTACTGAAAAGTTAGTATTAAGTAGACATTAACTCCCTAGTGTTCATGTAACTATGAATTGACCACTCACAGTACTTTATGTATTTTTTTCATAATATATATTTTCTTTGAAACAAAATATAAGGCAGAGGATGTAGGTGTACAGTGTAGGATTTCATAAGAAGGGCACAATTTCAGAAAGCCTTAAACCCTACTTTTCCTTACAATTTCAGATGTGCTTTTGGTGCCTTCGTTAAAGACTTCTGTAAATCTATAAATTTATACTTGTTAGTAATTTTTTACTGTCATATAACTTTCTACTATAATCATATAACAATGGCAGTTGACATTTGATAGTTCTCAAAAGTCCTGAATTAAACTCAGAATGCCATTATAATAGTCAATGCTTGCCCCAACCCCAAATGTATGTAAGAGAAGAAATAAGCTTAAGAAAACATTTTCCTTTAAATATCCACCTCTGTATATTCTACCAATTTGCTGATTTCCCAAATCTCAGCACACGATGAATGCATGCATGCATGAATGAATGAATGGATGTATACAATTAGGACCTCTTAAGTGAATCACCTCTGTGTCTTGTGTTCCTTGGTAAATACTCTGGACTTCTGAGGATCAGTCATTCCTCATAACAGATACATGCACAATTTCCTTCTCTCTAGCACACACATGTATATATAGCCTACTGCCTTCTGTTTTTTCCCATCACAATTCTTCATTCTTCATTTGTTTGTTTTTTGAGATGAGATTTCACCCCTGTTGCTCAGGCTGGAGTCCGATGACACGATCTCAGCTCACTTCAACCTCCACCTCCCAGGTTCAAGTGATTCTCCCACCTCAGCCTCCCAAGTAGCTGGGATTACAGGCATGTGCCACCATGCCCAGCTAATTTTGTATTTTAGTAGAGATGGGGTTTCACCAGGTTTGTCAGGCTGGTCTGGAACTCCTGACCTCAGATCATCCATCTGCCTCAGCCTCCTAAAGTGCTGGGATTACTGGAGTGAGCCACCACACCCAGCCATTCAGAGGTCTTTATGTATGTTTTTATCATTGTATTTAAGATCATTTTTATCAGTGGGCCAAATAAATTTTCCTATTGAATTCTTCAAGATCTCTATTTTCAAATGCATTTAAAAATGTAGTAGAATACTTGTAACTACTTTTCATAGATATGTATATAAATGTACATAAGCATATATTTAAACATTTATACCCACATGATTATAGATATAGCCATGCTTATTAGGACTGCTGTTTATTTAGAAAAAACAATTTACAAAATGCACAAAGATAGAAACTTCAAAAGTAATACTTGTATTTGCTATCAGTTAAGTTTATGATCATCAAATACAAACTGAGACAAGTTTTTTGAGGCTGTAATCAGCAAATTATTGACAATATAAAGCTTTTCTCAGAGTTAATGTATGTATTCCTAGTCACTGAGGGAATTGAGGCTATTTCAGGGAAGGACGATATAGAAATTAAAGCATAATCTATAAATACTATAAGCCAGAAACAATGGAATATGTAATAATTAAAGAGTAAATACAGTCTATGTAAGGAGTATATGACTTGATGCATTAACAAAACCTTCTATTCAAATATTAAACTCTTTATAATCTATGATAAAGATAAGTGATTTATCGCATTGCTATTTATCCTGGCAGAACACAAGCTGTACAAGAATTGAGAGAGCTAATGGAAAATTAATAATAAAAAAGAAGGGCAAAAATGATACAAATAGTTTGTTGGATGACATATAGGGTCATAGACATTTGAATAGTCCAGAGAGGAGAAGATTGAGAGGGATTTGATCACAGTCTATAAATACCTTACAAGTATCTGTATAAATGCAAGAATGTGATTATTCAAAGTATCAGAAGATAGAAGGACAAGAAGCACTGATCTGAAACTAAAGAAGGAAATGTTACAGCCTTATATTCTATTAAGAAATACTTTGCTAACAGTAAGAGGATTTGGCATTAGAAATAAAAATCAAGGACGATACATAAAGTTTAGAGAAGGCCTATAAATGATGTTCCTATGAGCACAGAGAATAAATCAGAGATGAAAAAATGAATAGAAAACAGGGAGGCTCACAGAATCAGAAGATCGTTCAGGATGTGTGAAACAATGGTAACTGCTGTCCTTTCTATTATGTGTTCTTCTCCAGTAATTCTCATCCTACAAAACGACACCAAAACTCAGAAAGCAGTCAACATAAGTGGAAAATTTTAGACTATACTATGCCTAACTATTCTACTGTAGTTTGGCACCCAATAATTTTCCATTATTGGTTATGTATTTGCATTTGATAAAGTGCAACATAAGCGCAGATGGCTAGAGTTTATGACAATTGCTCTACATACATTTATTTCTTGACTCATCAGAGAGATCCACACATAGCATACCCTTCCTAATTGCTTTAATTATGAATGTTCAGATCGTGTGCTAAAAATGTGCTTAATAATAATAATACAGAGATCACTGAAATAAATCTATTTCTTTCCATAAGCAATACTTCTTTGCCTGAAAAAAAAAAAAGAAAACCCAAGAATAAATTATATACTTTATTTTCTTAAAATATACCACTAAGAAATAAGTGCTAATTTTCTAATTAAATCATGAGACATTCATTGTTGCTTTCAGACTGTAGTGCTGTTCAAACATTAAATTTTGCTTGCTTCCTCTATTCTTTCCTCTTTTGAGTGGACTTTCTATGGCCTTATCAAAAGCTCTGGGGTTTTTTAGTTTAAAACAGTTGCTTTAAGGAGTCACAAGAGGCTTGCAGTTCCCTTGGCATAAGATGTACTCAAAGGTGAATAAAGGGATTTTTGCAACCAAGGGAGTGCAATGATGAAAGAAAGTTGCTATAGACTCCATTCATTAATTCAGTCTAAAACAAATACACCAAAGAGGAAATAAAAAGTTTAAAATTTTCTCATTACCTTCTGTGTGTCAAGAGTTGTACTAAGATTTAAGAATATAGAAAAGTTCTAGCTAAATATAATTTTGATCCAATCCAGGTAGTTGGCCTAACTTGTTTTCACTCCCTTTGTTTCCTAAACACATGAAAAAGTGGAGATTTCTCACAGATAATGACTAGTCAGCTAGGAGTATTGATAGGATAAGGACTTGCTAGGACATTACCTCTTATGCTGTTGACAAGGTTGACCATGTCTAAGGCTGGATGGAAAGAACAAGTGAATTCCTCTGTCTTTAAAGGACAGAGAATGTTTAGAAAGAACACGTGAAAAAGAAAAGGCAGATTCAAACAATTTGAAGTTGAAGAAGGTGGAAATTACAGAGATAATAGCCAGAAATAAAAATGCAGAAATTCAAAACTGCAGACTTCTATAATCTGAAATCAGAAAGGAGTAGCCATTGGTTTACCAATATGGAATAAAGAAGCAGGTGATTGTTAGCAAGGAAGTCAAAAGTTCTTAATTGGTGAAATAAAGTGTTTTGATAAATGATACATTATAGTTACAAAGATGTTCTTTAAATGCTTTGGAAATTAGGTAGAAAATAATAACTATCTTAATACCGTAGACATTCAAGTGAAGTGAGTCATTCCATTTCAATTTTATATTGAGAGCATTAAAGTTCAAGTTCACCAAATTAAATATAATTCATTCCTCTGTTAGATATTCTTTTGTATCATATGATTAGATCAACTAGAAGAGCAATTGATTATTGAATTTCACTATCTTAGGCTCAATACCAAAATGTAACAAATGTTTAAAAATGAATAAAAGAGAGAAACCAAAAAAATGATACAGTGTTTCTAATCTTACTATATTAGCTCTTTGCTTTCTCCTTTTTGCTCTTCTTAAAAGAGGTGCAGCTATTGCTTTTATGACTGATAAAATAGCACAATTTCCAATTCTTTTTCTCTCCCTCCCTCCGCCTACATCTTCTCTCCTCTCCTCTCTTCTCTCCCCAACTCTCTCTCTCTCTCTCTCTTTCATTTCTCTTAATCATGTAATTTGAAATGTTACTTATTAAGTTTAGATCAATTATGTGCCTCCTACTTAAGACTGGCCTGTAATATTATTTCTTAAATCACATATTTTAGAAGACTTCAGCACCTAACTAATGAAATTCTTGAAAAACCTATCAAAGTGTTTCAGAACATAAGAAATATATCAATTGGACAGAAACAGTTCTTCATTATGCTTCACACACTATTTTGCTCAACTGCTTATTTTAATTAGAGCAGAACTCTAGCTTCTGCTCATTGGTTTAGCATGAGCAATAAAATGAAGTTTATTTAATTTTCCAAAATAAGTAAAGCAGAGTAAAGTTAATTAAAAGTTAATTACAGAATAATGAATCATCTACTCTTGCAGTGCTAGTGTTGCCCAGATGATTAGATGCTGTTTTTTTTCCGAATCCACTTCCATTTCCACTAGCTGGGCATTCCCTTCGTTCAGTATTTTCATCTGTGCATTTCATTTGAAAAGTTTAGGTTGTCTTTTCCTGAAGATGTCTTTAGGAAATACACACAGACATAGGAGACACACACACACACACGCGCACACACACACTCCTTCCTAGTTTCTCTCTTTTTATATGCGTTCCTTGGGCATAATTTTCATTTAGACTTCTGATTACCTTTTAAATTTGACAGAATATACCTATAAAATTCGTTAGTAATTGTTTCATTTTCCAGCATGGCATGTGTAGTTAACCTTGAAAGACAGATTGGCGTTAACTGTAGTGAACCCAACCTTTCCCAGTATCACAAAGGTCATGGATCTGTTCTCCCTGGTCCTGTGTCTTTAAATAAAGGATATTGTACATATTGGAATTAGAATGCTTTTACTGCTCATTAATTCATCATTAAAAGGATGTTAACTAATCATTCTCTATGAGTCTGGTGCACAAATTTTCTGGCGTGAACTGCCCCAGCTTGGCTCCCAGCCACTTATGACTTGCTGAAAACAACGGTATTTATGTTTGTTGTACACTTAAATATTTTTGTAAAACTTTGTTGTATCAGGCTCTATAAAACTTCCATTTGGAATGTAGCATGGCTTATACCAAGACTGTCTTGTTTTTTATAAATGGATAGATATATGAAAATACTTGAATTTCAATTTAGCAGCAGCCTTCACGTAACATAAGAAATAATGTGTAATACACAGATGTCCTTACCTTAATTATGCATCTTGAATTATAGCATGATATATACTAACAAGTTGTAACAAATATTGTTACTTAAAATGGGGGAAAAATAAATTCCCGTCACTCAGGGCATTTAGATTTTTATCAAACATTCACTTTAGCTTTTTTTAGTCATTGATTTTGTGTCTAGTCTACTTAAGAAGCTACAAACTGTTAGTTTTGTAAAATTTTATGAGATTCAGGGGCACAAATGTCATAAAGTTGAGTTCCTGAACTCTTCCCTAAAAGTTTATTCTACTCTTTCAGCAATGTTGAAATATAAATTCTATATCTATAATTTTCAACCTTCAATATGTAGACATTTATATCCAAGCACTTTCTTAATCAGATGTTAAATAGTAAGGAAATAGATGGAAATTATCTCATAAAAAAAGTTTCAAGAAGATTTTTTAAACACGTACTATGAGAAGTTGAAGAGAGGGTGTGATGCTGTTTCCACGATTTCTTACTCACTGTTGTGCTTTTATCTTCACTATTCTAACACATTCCCTGATTCTTCCTTCAAGATTTATTTCTTCTGCCTTTATATTTTAGTTATATGTGCAGTGTTTTTTCTGCATCATTATATTCTAATTTTCTGAGTCTCAATTTCCCAGCTTCAAAATTGTGAGAATAGAGGCTCAAAAAAGAAAAATAAATAAGAAAAGGAAAACCTTTCACCTTACAAATGCTGACTTCTATTTCAACCTTTTTTTTTTAGTTTTGCTTTTGTTGTCCAGGCTGGAGTGCAATGGCATGCTCTTGGCTCACCTCAACCTCCGCCCCCTGGGTTTAAGTAATTCTCCTACCTCAGCCTCTGAAGTAGTTGGGATGACAGGCATGTACCACCATGCCCAGCTAATTTTGTATTTTTAGGAGAGATGGATGTTTACCATGTTGGCCAGGCTGTTCTTGAACTGCTGACCTCAGGTGATCCACCTACCTTGGCCTCCCAAAATGCTAGGATTAAAGGTGTGAACCACCTTGCCTACCTCATCTATCATTTTTAAATGTTGATTTAAAACTTAATATTTATATCCATCTTGCAAACACAGATATTGGCTGTTCTTTTCATTTGCTTATGAAAAACTATGCCAAATTGAGAATGTTCCATTTGTAAGGGGGCCTGCTCAATGTTTTTTCCCTTGGTATTATAGTTTTTTATGGCAATGTTTTTAGACCCATTTGTTTCAGATATCTAACTTTCATAATATCTTAACTTCTTGGTAGAGAGAAATAAAATAATTCAATTCATCCCATAAAATGAATTACGAGTAGTTCACTGTAACAGAGCGGAAATAAATAGTGTGCATAAAATAATAGAAATTTCTTTTTGTAGCATTTTGGTCAAATGAATATTAAAAGTACTGAGTTTTTATAAACCACTTCATATTGTCCTCATTGATGCAATAGTGCTAGGTTTTGAAGTATTCCTTTCTCCACAGAGGGAAAATTTGTGTTTTAAAAACTCTAATCTTAACAATTACAAAACACTCTTATGAGCAAATAACAAAAGAGAAAATGTTTGTGAATTATAAAGCATTATATATAAGAATCTATTGTTTTTATGTTATTACATTATAACCAGTTTATACATATATTTTGAGTTCAAATTTTATTATTTGCATATGAGTACTCCAGCTAATGAGTAAGCAAACATCTAGTTGATATGTCAAAATCATCCTGTTAATTTATATATTTAACACAAAATATGGCTGGCAAGGAGTAACACTGAAAAAAATCAATTTCTCTGAATTTAGATCATATGAGTCACCCATTTGAACCATAATATAGCACAGAAATATGTTTACAAAATTTTTATATAATCAGTTATTTTATGTGTTATTGAACATTTATTTATTGATTTAACAGTTTAAACATTCTCTTAAAGGTGTAAAAATGGAAGCACGATGTGTAGGAACTTTAAGAGACCACAGATGAAGTAATCGTGCTTACATAAACAATGAACCAAAATATGTGTGTGTTAAATATGTTGAGATTATATTAATAATAATTAAAATATACTAGAACAACTAGTTTATAGTAATTATTAGCCATATAGAGTGGGAAAAGCAAGTAAATAAGTGACTAAATCCTAAGCCAATTAGTACAGTAGAGTAGAATGTGTTTCTTTCATTAATATGTAACTTAAATGAATAACGGGAGACCAATGGGCATAATATGTTTGTTAACATGTTCCTCTGCTTTACAGCAACTTTCTGCTCAATATGCTATAAGAAAACAAAAATTATGCAAAATTAGTCTCAAATGTCTTTAACTCTGCCAGCTAAATTAATCTCTGAAGGAAAATATAAATTCATAAACCATTGCCAATCTGCAAATGTTGCTTAGGGACTCATGCAACACAGTTACATGCTGAACAGATTGGCAATACAGTCCTTCTCCAACATAGTCTTTGAGAAACAGAAAACTTTTGCTGGATTTTACCCAATATTGGCATTCTTGCTTCTAAAATCCAAATAAGAATCTGTGCTGCCTGTTTCAGATTCGAGGTTCTGTTGGAGATAAGAGGGGCATGGCATTAGTGACTCTCAAAGGGAAATGGAAAATCAATGACACAATTATAAGAACGTTTGCTACAGGTTGGTATACTATCCACTCTCCACTTCACTTAATCTCACTCATCTCCCTCTAGCCCCACTGTCCTTCCAGCATGCCAGTCATACCCCTGCCTCGTGGCCTTCATGGCTTTTCCCTTCTGATGGAATACTCACTTCCTGGATATTTGTATGCCCCTTCACCTCCTTCTGATGTTTGCTAAATGCATCGCAGTGAGGACTTCCCAAGCTGCCCGGCTTTAAAATTGCAATCCCTGTCCAACTCTTCCGATGGCCCTTCCCTGCTTAAGCTTCTCCCTAGTGTTTTTCACTACCTCACATACTATATGAGTTACTGAATTCTCCCCAACCACTAGAATGTAAGCTCCCTGCAGACAGGTTTATATCTCATTTATTGTCACATTTTCCAGGCCTTCACTAATGCCTGGTCTCTACTGGCACTCAGGAAATATTTCTTGAATGAATAAAATTGAATCATTAAAGTATCTCATTGAAGGGGAGAAATGTTCTCTCCCCAAAGAACAGCATGAATACACAAGACAGCTCTTTATATTTATGTCTAAATAATACAGCTTGAAGCAAGCTAAATCAAACTCCTAGGCCATTTCTGAGTCTATCATTGACTAAACCGGATATGTTTTTTCTCTATTTAACATAAACAGGTCTCTATGCAGACCATATCATCCTCTGCTCCAGGTCCACTTTCCTACACATCAAACACTAGACTGGTGCCAACTAGTAATAGGACAATGAAAAAGAACACAAGCAGGCAATATAATCCTTCCTCTTTGTAAAATTAAAACACCAGCCTGTGTTTATGGCTGACCACACCTCACATCCCTCCTTCTATTCCCACACATCTTGAACATCACGAGACAGAAAAGAAGCAGAACAATTTTGAGCTTAATATTAATTAAAATGATTAGCTCAAGTATATCCTAAATAATACTTCAAGGTTTGTGTTGACAGATACATGCTTAAGTAATTAAAGTCACAAATAGCTTCTCTTGCCAAAAAACAAAACTTAGGCAAATAAATTCTTAAACATTTTATTTTTTATTCAAGTAAGAAATTATTTATTAGCTTTAGTTAATCCCACAAAGAAAACGATCAAATATTTAAAGTAATAGAGTTTACTAGATCTACAAACAACTGTTCTCACTAGCAAACTAGCAAATAAGATGTATTGGAGATCTTAGACCTATTCCATGTAACAGATAGACAGGTGTCCACATCACAGGAAAAGTCACTGCTCCTGAAACGTTTTGAATGGCTCAGCAGATACCAAAAGGTAGACTGACTTTGAGATTAAATTAGCCATTGGAATAAAAAATAGTGTGAACCATATTACATGAAAGTATATTACCTTCTTTTTGCAAATAACAGATCAAAAATTACTAGATCAGAAAAAAGTAGACCTATATTTTTAAAAAAGAAGATAAATGATATATATTTCAGTTTCTGAAATGGAATCCATTCAAATTAAAAATAAATTTAATTATTTTACCTTGTATTTTGTGTAGCAATCAAAATGCAGAACAACACCAAATATTAAAAGTTGTAGAGCATAATCTAAATCTTATCAAGATCTAATTAAGTCTATGCCTTCATAATGCTTTCACTATGCCAAAACAGTGAATTTCAAAATTAATCCTGTTAAAGTAAATGAATCAAACTGGTTGCCATTTTCAAGACAGAAATATCAGTCATTTGAAAGGCAATATAGCATCTTGGTTAAGAATATGGTCATTGGAACCATTTTTCTTAAATTTAAATTCTACTCTGCTAAATAACGGCTCTGTGACCTTGGGAGAGTTATTTAACCTCTCTGTTTCTCAGTATACTTTCTCAAACAAGGATAAAAATCGTACAGATTCATAGAGCCATTTAAGGATTAAATGAAACAATGCAAGGAAAGCTTGTTAACATTTTGCAAATAGTAACCTTTAAATAATTAAATTTTTATTTTAGCCAGACAGAGTAGCAGGGAGAGCGATAGGGCTTAGTATATCCTGAAAATTGTTACAGATTGTATTTCTTAACCTCTGTTTTTATAAGAACTTCCCAGAAATAAGTACAGAGATGTTCTTAGGCCAGATGTTAAGGGTTAAGGACTCTAAATTATCTAGGATCATGGAGGCTGTTTTGCAATGTCTCCTCAAAACTATATATGTTCTGTAAGGGTAATAGATTTTGGCTTTAAAAGCATTTTAAAAATTGTCCCTTGACTATAACTTTATAGATTTCCAATGTAATGATTCACCTTATCCAAATTTAGTACAAGTTGATTTCACATTACCTTTTAAAAAGACATACATTAATTCTATATGTTATGAGTGAAGTTTTCAGCACACCAGTTGATCTGATAGGAAATTTTATCTAAAACATATGCATAAAGGTTTAGAAGTCAACATTGTCTACATGGAGATTTTCTCTTTAGTTGTATTATGTAGATTTAATTATAGAATATACATGACAACTTGACACTAATTAATCCAGTAGACTCCATTTTAGTAGCACTCAGCTGTTCAACAAATACTTTCAACTCTTTACGTATTTATTTTCTTATCATAAATGTGGAAAAGTTAATAATGCCAAGTGGCTAAATTACTTTTAAGATGTTTTAAGTTTTTAACAAAAAGTTCATTTTGATATCTCATACTTGCCTACAGGTACAAACGTATTTATAAAGCTTTAGAGGCACAGAACATAGTGTATATTTATCGGTGTTTCTATATATTTAGTATATATTTAATGACGGTCAGGAATAAAACTGCAAATGAGGTTTATGGGAGTGTTGTAAAGGTTCATTATTGTCATTGTGTGGGAAAGTATAATTTTCTTAAGAGAAATGATGACATATACATAATAAAGTCCCTGTCCGTGTCATGACAGCTCAAGAGCATGCCATCGTTACCACCTATGTCACACCGCAGGTGTGCCTGCTATATGGGTGACAGCCGCTGACTTCTCTGATCAACACATAATTATCTCTGAATAAAAATGCACATTGAAGTTAGCTGGACATAATGGATTGAAGACCCAGGGCAAAATTATCTTTATCATGGCTCATAGCACCACCTGGGGGTAGGAGAGGGCTAGAGAGAGGTGTCAGCAATGATGCAACCTTGAGAAACCTGCTGTGGTATGAGCACTTCTGGGGTGTCCGTGTTTATCCTGCTTGACTTTTTTTGGGTAGTAGAGGTCACTCAGTTAATGGTAGGATGCTCCTGGTAGAGAAAGGTCCTGCTGATCAGTGCTATTCGCTACTGATCTAACTGTATATCTCTCTCTCTCAGCATCTGGATAGTTTCCATTTGCCGAGTCCCCTTCCCCCATAAGATAATAAATATCATATCACAAGGATGGCAGTGCTCCTTCATGGAACACTGACTGTTTATTAGAGGCAAAAAAGTTTAAGAGAAATGCTAACAATGTTCATTAATGGCCCGCATCCAGGTTTAATGAGGCATGTCAATATGCGGACTGGGCAACATCAGTGGCATAATAGTGGTGGTAAATGGGAGTAATTGTATCCAATTGTACAGCACAGCTTCCAGGAATGAGCCCGAACTGCCAACTGACAATGACAGAGCAATTATGGGAAGGCAAGCGAGCTGTGTCAAATTAGCACTTGGTGAGAACTCATTTTTCAGAGATGTACTTGCTCTACACCACCACAAGTGATAGCTACTTTATTGTGAGTGATAGGAAGACCAGCACTTAGACTGATGTTCTGATTTGTCAATAGCTGTATTTGAAAGCTTAGTGTCACAAATATATAGAGATATTCAGGGAGAGAGGCACACTGCTCATGATCCGAGGGATAAGAACGTTGCCGAGAAGGTCATCTGTCAGTGTGAGCTGTCAGAGAGAGATCACACTCTATGAAAAGGGAACATTCAGCCGACTTAAGTAATTACCTTTGACTGAGATTTGAAGATGTCTTCTTTTGTTGGCCTACATTGACTGCATAATTTATAATTTACTGCAATCAGCAAAGGGCCAGGAATTGTAACTAAGAAAATTCTTATTTTATTTCCCATAATGACTTTTCTCTCTCTTTTTCAAAGTCCTTTAGTACTTCAGAAGTGTAAAGTGGGAAACTGGTGAAATTGGTTTTTTTTCTTTCTCTCTTTCTTAAGTGACTTGAGTCTCAAGTACATCAGAAACAACATATTTACCTTCCGCTGTTGTTTCACAGCACCGTAGCTCTTTACCATCACCCTATAAAGGGTATAAAGCACCCCTTTACCCTTGATGTATTTTTTTTCTTGCTTTGTGGGATTACTATTAAGAGTTAAACAGGATAACAAAATAATTCAATTTTGTTTTTCTAGTGCAGAAGGATAAGAAAGAAAAAATCAGATTTGCAGTCTGAGTACTGAAATTGTAATTCACATCCTTAGATACTCTTCAGTTTGATTGAGTTGTCAGAACCATATAGAGATAAGTATTATAGCAAATATTTCAGAACTATATAGAATAATAGAATTTTCCATTTATGTTGTCTTTTCTCCCTGGGGATATATCATGGAATCAATGTTTGTAAAGTAATCCTTTGGCTTTTAATATAACCTTAAGAGAAAAAATATATTTTCTGATTCATTAGGTTCTGGAGTGCAATAAGCACTAAATTTTTTTATATTTCTAGTAAAACTGATTATTTAATTTTGTTAGCTAAAATATAATAGAGAGTCATAGCAATGTGACTCCCTATTATATTTTAGCTAACAAAATTGAAAGTCAAAGCTTTTAATTTTTTTATTTCCTGGACAAAAAGAAGAAATTTTGAAGAAATAATAAACTTCTGTTATTTGGTATTATTGTCAAATTCTTTCTACTTTGCCTTTTTTAAATCCTAGTGGTGATGGATTGATTAATGAATTGTAACAAGAAATTACCAAGATTAGCCTGCCTTCTGGCAAAAACTGTTGTTTAATTCTAGGTATATTGATTTACTGTAGAGATATTGACAAAAGAATTAATTTAAGTACTTTAAGTCAATATTACTTTAGTGGAAACCCGTACATTCAGGGTATTAAAAATACTTTTAGAATACTCTTCTATTAATATGGTGTAAAATTACTGTCACATAATAAACGTTTATTTCTTCCTACCTTAAAGCCTGCACAGGTTCACACTAATTATTTTTCCCCCTCAAGACCCATCAGATACTCATATTTGAAATTAGTAATTGTGTGTTTGGGATATTTGCTAATGTATTTAATATTTCCTCTAAACTTGAACAATATTACTAAAAAATATTTTGTTTTCCATAATTTATAATTAACTACCTATGATTTTAAATTATATACTTTGAAGTTTCTGAAACACGCTTTTTAATTGTTTTTTTAAAAAATATTTCCGAATTGTTTGGGCCATTCAGTCTCCCCGTTGTAGAAAGCTGTTTAATTCACAATGCCTTGAGTACAGGCCCGTCATCTATTCTATAGTGACTGTGCCACTTAATAATGGAATAGTGCATCAAAGTGGCACTTAGGTCTCAAATTGTTATGTATGACTGTCAAAGCGGTAAGAAAAAAAGAATTAAAAAAGGGCGGGGGAGAGAAAAACCCTTGATTTGTCTTTACTACTGAAACGTGAATTTGTCAGCCAGGTTCTGAAATCACAACAGCATTGCTTGCATCCCCAGCGAGATGTTGAAAACTTGACAGGTACATATTTTTTCAACTACAAGCACTTCTATAATGAAAACTAATACACAAATCTTATTATTTTATTTTATTTTATTTTGCTCTTGACAGATAGTTGTTGCCAATGGGATTTAATGTACAGGTTCAAGTTGTCAAGAGAAATAACCAATAAGCAATCCAAAGAGTCATGATACAGATACTCAAAAGCAGAAATCCTGGCTTTGGCTTCTGTGATATACTGAAGGGATTTGAGCATATAATTAACCAAGTCAGAACCATTGGCACTTAATCTTCCTCCTAATGACAAGTTCAGCCCATCGTAGCCTCTCTCTAGGGGATAAACAATAACTTGTTTAGTAGTCACCAAAGCTTTTGATTGTCACCGTGCTTTTTACTTCATCATTAAAGATGTGTTTGCTTTGGTTTGGCATTTTCCCATTTCATTGCTTATTCTTAGAACATAAACCTAGATTCTGTATTGAAACTCTATCATCCTAAATATTTTAAAAATCTCCTTAAATATCTAGGAAATACCTTCCAAGTTTGATTCAGAGCATAGCCTGTGTATACTATTTCTCTGTGTAGATTTTGTGTAATTGTAGGTGTTCTGACAACAAATATTAATACCTATAATGATGTTCAGTGTGTGTTGATTATTTACCTGCTGGTAGTTTTACAATTACCAAAAATGCTATGAGAATGTCTGAAAGTGTTTTTTTGGGAGGAGAAATAAGACCTGTGGTCATAGTGCTATTTCCTAGAAATTAGACATTGTAACTGCTTGTCATTCACTGTTCTGCATAGATCAGTCTTGCAGAATTGCTTTCAGTCACTTGCCTGAAGAAAATGATATTTTTGACAGGTGAGTGGAACTTTGCAAGACTAGGTAATGTTATACAGATTACATATGAATAACTGAAAACTACAACTCCCAGCATGCCCTGCAATTGAACATTAAATAATCATGATTAATATAGGCCTTTTTGAATCAGATTCCTATCCACAGAAAATGAATCAGTCTGACAGTCTTATAAATGAATCCATAATTCAGCTTTTCAAATTGTTATACAAATTTCAATATTCTCTTACTCTTTCAGGAAGTAAAAATTAGAATGCTTCTGAAAACACTATCTTCACAAAACTAATGTGACTGAGTGAGTCATTTTAATGTTTGTGCTTTCAAATATATACCATTATACTCATCTTTGGCTCTTTTTTCCTTTTCCTTATTGTCTACATTTAATTTAACAGCATGCATTTCTACGCTACTTGCAAAACTTATCCTGGGATCTTTCTCTACATATCTGTTAGCTAGATCACTGCAATAGCTTTCTAACCAGTCTCCCTGAATTCACTATTGCTTCTTCCACAATTTATTCTCCATATTTATTTTATCTTTTTAAAATAAATATCAGTATTCCATGGTGTATATGTACCACATTTTCTTTAGTCAATCTATCATTGATAGGCATTTGGGTTGATTCCATGTCTTTGCTATTGTGAATAGCGCTGCAACAAACATACGTGTGGATTTGTCTTTATAGTAGAATGATTTATAATCTTTTGGGTATATAGTCAGTATTGGGATTGCTAGGTCAAATGGTATTTCTGGTTCTAGATCCTTGAGGAATCGCTATATTGTCTTCCACAATAGCTGAACTAATTTATACTCCCACCAACAGTGTAACAGCATTCCTATTTCTCCACATACTTTTCAGCATCTGTTGTTTCCTGACTTTTTAATGATCACCATTCTAACTGGTGTGAGATGGTATTTCGTTGTGGTTTTGATTTGCATTTCTCTAATGATCAGTGATGATAAGCTTTTTTTCATATGTTTGTTGGTGGCATAAATGTCTTCTTTTGAGAAGCGTCTGTCCTTTGCAGGGACATGGATGAAGCTAGAAACCATCATTCTCAGCAAACTAACACAGGAACAGAAAACCAAACACTGTGTTCTCACTCATAAGTATGAGTTGAACAATGAGAACACATGGACACGGGGAGGGGAGCATCACACATGTGGCCTGTCGGCGGGTAGGGGACTAGGAGAGAGACAGCATTAGGAGAAATACCTAACGTAGATGACAGGTTAATGAGTGCAGCAAACCACCATGGCACGTGCATACCTATGTAAAAACCCTGCACATTCTGCACATGTGTCCTGAACTTAAAGTATAATAAATAAAAAATAAATAAAATAAATATCAGACATAATTATTTCAGTTGCCCGCATCACATGTGAGTTAAAATATAGTTGAAGCTCCTAAATTACCAGGGTCTGGCAGCCCATACAATCTCATTTTCCTTGACTCTGATGTACACTCTACCTGTTGATCAAGCCAAGCTTGTTTCCATCTGGGGACACGTATACCTGCTATTCCTTCTGCAAATGTTTTCATGTGTGAAATCCTTCTTGAAATTCTGATTGAAGCGTAAATGTCACTTATCTATAGAAACCTTCCTTGACCATTCTTAAGTAGCCACTTCACAATCATCCATCATATCACACTCCAGTTGTATTTACTTTGGAATTCTTGTCAATATTTAGCAGTATTTATTAATTATTTACTGTTTTCTCTATTTCCTCACAGTAAGCTAGATGCTCCATGACTTTCTTATCCCCAGTGATATCCTCAGGGCCTGGAATGGGACCTGGCCCATAATATTCATTCACTAATGTTTTTTCACAAACATTCAGTAAGGGAATTTATCTTTCATATCCCAGATATTATTCTTCATAGTGTTTCATTTTAAATATTTGTGTGAATCACTTAAAGCAACTTAATTTTTAGTTGACTTATATTTTGAGAGCCTTGACTTGATTTCTGATTGTTCTTCAAAGACAGTGACTCCATATCAAGTGCATGATAATGTTTGGATAAATATTTAAATAAATTATGGAAGTAATAATACCTTTTTTAGAAGAATTGAGACATATAATTCTTGCTTTATTTATATATTGGGCATAAGGATACAATAAATAGCATTAACTTTACTTTGGATATTTTGGACTGCTGATATTTAAAATGCCATTATAATAAAATCACAGAAAATGTTTCTTGAAATGGTTTCTCTTTTTACAAAGCATGAGTGATTTGCTAATAGTTCTAATTCATATATTCACATCTGTTCATATTTTACAGAGAGAAAATCTTTTTTTTTTCCTATTAACTTTTATTTTAGGCTAAGGGGTACACGTACAGGTTTGTTACATAGGTAAACTTATGTCACAGGGATTTGGTATACCCATTATTTAGTCACCCAGGTACTAAGCATTATACCCGGTAGGGATTTTTTTCTGATCCTCTTCCTCCTTTCACTCTCCACCCTCAAGCAGGTCCCAGTGTGTTTTGTTGCCCTCTATGTGTCCATATCTTCTCGTAATTTAGCTCCCACTTATAAGTGAGAATGTGTGGTATTTCGTTTTCTGTTCCTGCAATAGTGTGCTAAGGATAATGGTCTCCAGCTTCATCCATATTGCTGCAAAGACATGATCTCATTCTTTTTCATGGATACATAGTATTCCATGGTGTATATGTACCGCATTTTCTTTATCTAGTCTACTATTGATGGGCATTTAGGTTGATTCCATGTCTTTGCTATCATGAATAGGGCTGTGATAAATATACCTGTGCATTTGTCTTTATGGCAGAATGATTTAATTTCCTTCAGGTATATAGCCAATAATAAAATTGCTGGGTGAAATGGTAATTCTGTTTTTAGTTCTTTGAGGAATTGCCACAGTGCTTTCCACAGTGGCTGAACTAATTTACACTCTCACCAGCAGTGTGTAAGTGTTCCCATTTCTCTGCAACCTCGCCAGCATCTGTTATTTTTAAACTTTTTAATCATAGCCATTCTGATTGGTATGGGATGATATATCTCACTGTGGTTTTGATTTGTATTTCCCTAATGATTAGTGATGTTGAGCATTTCTTCATATGTCTGTTGGCTGTATATACATCCTATTTTGAAAAGTGTCTGTTCCATATCCTTTTCCCAATTTTTTAATGGGGTTGTTTGCTTTTTGCTTGTAAATTTATTTACGTTTCTTATAGATTCTGGATGTTAGACCTTTGCCAGAAGCATAGTTTACAAACATTTTCTACCATTCATAAAAGGTTACCTTTTTTATTACTTTTATAAATTAAAAACAAAAATTATTTCTTTGCCATGTAACATTTTGTTTGATAAGATGAATTTCTGCACAGTCCATTATAAGAAAACATTGCATTTCATTTTTCCGAAACAAAATATTTTCTAATTGTTCATACATTTTTTGGGATGTTCTTTCTAGTTAGATAACAAAAATAAATAAGCCCTTCTAAAATTGAATTATTAAATAAGAGAAAATATATATCATAAAAGCTATTGAAAGAATAACTTTGTTAACTTTTAATGTTAACATTACATTCTTTATAATGAGTCACATTGAAAATTTCAAATGTTACATAGAATTAGATATGGTTAGAAATAGTTAATCTATAATATGTTTTCTTAAGGATGGGAAGAATTTCAAATATGCCCCAAATAGATATTTTTCAAGTTTAAATTATTTAACTTCAGCCTGATAAATTGAAGAAACTTAACTAATGACAAATGTTGAAATTTCTTTTTAATTATGCTTAAAAGTATCTATTCAAATATCCATTTTTATAGACTCAGAAATTTTTGAATTTGCAAAAATATATTAAATGTAACATAATTTTTATAGATGGGGTGTGACTCTAAAAAAGCTGGAGTACAGGCACTAGTCCCACACTCAACATTTTTTTTTTTTTTTTTTTTTTTTTTTCGGAAAGACAAGTTTTTGCCATGTTGGCTAGACTGGTCTCAAACTTCTAGAGTCAATCGATCTGCCCACATTGGCCTCCAAAAGTGCTGGGAATATAGGCACCTGGCCTTAAAGTTCAAATTTTAAAAGATTAAAGCATAAAATAACAAATTGTGAAATTTATAATGTTTTTTGGGTTTTTTATTTTATTCTTTTATTTTTTTAAGAGCTTATGTTTTGAGAATCTAATTAACCAGTAAAATTAACCAGTAAAAATTTAAATAAGATGTTTTTGTCTACTACTTTCAGCTTTTTTATATCAGATAGTTAAGAGTTATATAAATAGTAGATTTATCTTTTGTATTTTCATTCCTTTTTTTTCCTTTTGCTATACTTTAAGTTCTGGGGTACATGTGCAGATCATGTAGGTTTGTTACACAGGTATACACGTGCCATGGTGGTTTACTGCATCTGTCTCCCTGTCATTTACATTAGGTATTTCTCCTAATGTTATCCCTCCCCAACTCCCCCATCCCCTTCTACCCCTTCCCTAGACCCCCCACCCACTTCTATCCCTCCCCTAGACTCCCACCCTCTTCTATCCCTCCCCTAGCCACCTTCACCCTCTAACAGGCTCCAGTATGTGATGTTGCCCTCCCTGTGTCTATGTGTTCTCATTGTTCGACACCCACTTATGAGTGAGAACATGTGGCGTTTGGGACACAAGAACAGAAAATTTATAATGTTATTTGGAAAAATGTCATCAATTTTAAAGATAGTTGAAAGTTTCAAATTTACAGAAAACTATAGTTGTGCAATGTAAAAATCTACTCTCAGAGATAATTTGGGATACTCCTTGTTTCTGACTTAAATATGTATTCATTGTTTTCTTCTTTCATATTAGCAAGAAGAAAAAAAGACTTACTATTTTAGGTACCTATTATTTTAGCACTTTGCATCAATTAAGAGCAACTGTATGGATAAATTAATTGTTATTTTTGAAAAACATATGGTCTATTTGTTTACTGCTAAATCAAACTGGAGACCTGTAGAACTCATGATTAAAATTTTGAATTTCTATATTAAGAACTTATCCTGTGGAATTAAATAGTCATGTGTTCAAAGCTAGCCTCTCTCTTTTTACTTACCATCTCAGTGATTTGGGGACATGTCACTTAAACCTCTTGAGTCATAGTTAACTCTGGTTTCAAATAGAGATGATAAAAGAACACACCTCAAAGGAATGTGTGAAGAGTAACACAGACAATATATGGGAAGAACTCAGCACTATCAAATAAATATTACTTTTGTGATTTCTACTACTATGCTCATAGTTATGTGAACTAATCTCTTCAGGCTTTTTAATACTGGATTATGTTGCCACTTTAGAAATATTTATGTAAATATTGACAAAACTGGTTTTCCCTTTATAATTTAGAAGAAATTACAAATATATAAAAAACATTCATATAAACTTAAATAGATATTTTTGTTTTAAAATGGGGGTTTTAAACAGGGAAAAGTTCCAGACTTTATCTTTGCAATATTACATATGTTATGTCATTTAATCTTCACAATAATAACTCCGGTAATATTATTCTCATTTTATAGCTGGGAAACAGTGAATTAGATTGCCTAAGTGATTACAAACCTTTGCTTCGCCCAGTACAAAATGACACCTCCCTATGACACGGACAGCTAGAGGTCATTATGGGTTATAGAAAGCAATTCTTATCAGAAGCCTGAAAAAATAGTAATTTGATCTTATTGGAATGAAACTCAAGTATTATGTATATGTTGTTAATATTATAGCTTTATGTTGTATTCCTTTTAAAATTGTGGTAATAAATTTGGAACCATAAAGTTAGAGATGCAGAATATCTAATGAAATATAGCTCAACATTACAATTATTATAATATATGATAAGGTTGATCATTTCCAATTCTTCTAATTCAAGGATAGATAAGCCAAACAGAAAAGCTATAGATTAGATTAAATTTGCATACAATAAATAAGTACAGTTAATAAGAAATTCATTATTTCCTCTTAGAATTATTATCCACAATTAATATTAAGCCAGTTTTGGTTGGTGCATCTGAAGTTATAGAATAATTTATGAAGCTACTCGTAATACCACCCTGGTCCTCCTGTCTGGTTTTGCACCTGAACACTTTCACATACTTGATGCTCGCAGTAAAAAGATCAAATCAGACTAAAATTTTTGATAATCCCTGTTCCTTTTGCCTTTTTTGTTGTTGTTACATGGCTGCTTTTTTATCTGATCCACAGTTCTACTGCACTAATTTCTCATTTAGGGCTTGGCATCAATATTTCTTCCTCTCAGAAAGATTCTACTCCCTTCTTCTGACAATACAGAAGGTGAAAATGTGCACATAATGTATCGGGAGCACGGTGCCGTTCATATATTTGCCTCTACTATGGCTTCTGCCATACTAAATTGAATTTTTCTTTTTGAATGTTTCTCTCTTCAAAAGAATATGGTAGTCTTGAGGATTGGCACTGAATTTTTTTCATGGCCTTGTCTTCTGAGACTGGCAAAGTATTGGACATTGTAGACCCTTAAGAAAATTGGTTGAATGAATGAACTATTCCCTTGAGGCAAGAGCCATTAGGTTAGGCTTAACTGAGTTATAACAACCAAATTCAAGATCCAGTTATCTTACCTTAAGAAGGAAACTTTTATTTTTAATTCAATCAGGTAAATAATGGGGAAACACCACTTACATTACATAACTCATAGAGTTGCTGGGTAGTTAAATAAGACATTGACAGAAAATAGAGCACCTACCACACAGTAAGCCTTCAACAAATGTTTGTTTCATGTTGTTCTCTTTTCCATTTTTTAACTGAAATCCATTTAAAATCATACTTTTGGTTGGTGCGGTGGCTCACACCTATAATCCCAGCACTTCAGGAAGTGGAGGTGGGCAGATCACTTGAGGTCAGGAGTCCCAGACCAGCTTGGCCCACACAATGAAACACAGTCTACTAAAATACAAAAATTAGCCAGATATGGTTGCAGGTACCTGCAATCCCAGCTACTCAGGAGCCTGAGGCAGGAGAATCACTTGAACCCAGGAGGCAGAGGTTGCAGTGAGCCCAGATCAGATCACTGCACTACAGCCTGGGTGACAGTGAGACTCTGTCTAAAATAACAAATAAATAAAATTATACTTTCAAATGACTCATTAAAGAAGAATGGAAGCTTTCATAGGATGATCAAGAGTGAAAGGAGAGAAGAGGAGGAGAGAAAGATATAGTAGTTCGTCTAATCATGACATATCTGTTATTATTTTCTTATCTCATACATTTTAAACTATGTACATCTTTGTTCACATGTTTACAATAATAGTGACATTCAAATAATTCTAACTTCACAAAAAGGTCTTAGTATTTACAAATAAATGCAAGATAAGGACATTTCACTTGGCCATCTGAAATTTGAATAGCTCAAGGTTATAGGATTCTGTGAGTTAATGGGATGAGATTTGTGGTTTAGCAGGCAGCTTTCTAACATACTGTCATAAATGAACTGAATGAAATACTACTAGCTGTCTTCCTCTAAGAAGGAGGCTTTCAGCCTGTAGTTAAAATTTCAAAAAAGTAACAGACTTGTAAATACCATACACATTAATGTGTACAGGTGTATAAGGAAAACTATGTAAGCTAATCACCTCCTTGAAGAAAATTCATGTTTAAATATTTATCCAGTTGTTGAAAGAAAATGAAAATACATTTATTTTGGGCAAATGAAAATGATAAGAAAATAACTTTCATAAAACAAGCGATACACATGCCATTTAGAGAAACACATTAATATCAAAGTTTTATTTTCAAAATTAATCACTGCAAAAATTGTATTTGATTAGCCAATCCCTTATCTGGAAAGCCTGTTTTCAAAAAATATGTGCTTCCCAAATATTTCAGGATTCATAGTGCTATAAAGTCTTAATTTATATGTGTTAACAAAAGATTGTATAAAATGCAAACCAAGCCAAGAAAAGAGTATGTAATGGCACTGCTTTTCTTATTTCTCCATGCAGGATTTACAATCACATATTTATCCAAACTTCTTAGACATTTTTAAAATTAAAATTGGAATGGACATACAGAATATGGAAAATAGTTATTCAGGAGTTAGTGGGTAATTTGCTTCTGTCAGATAAGCTATACTGTCATCCTATGACCAGTTTTCCCCACATCTTCCAACTTTACCATTTCCATCTTGAAGAAGTGTTGAATTAGCAAAGCAGTTCTTATAGATTTTTAATCTTGCCAAGCCTGATACTGTGCATCCAGGATTCAGCAAAATCTCCTCTCTGGTATCAAACAGGTAAACAAAATTAAGAAGCAATACTGTATGGCTTGACTTGATCTTATTTATCCTTGACCTGAAAGACACAACGTGTCTGGTATCTGTCTGAAACAAGCCAAACCTAGTGTGCTCATCATTGGAAGCCTAAAATCAGTGTTAAAAGTATCAGTGTCATAAATGAACTGGTATTATAATTTTAATACCAGTTAAAGATTCAGTTCTGAGATGACAAGGTCTGAAGTAGCAGTTTTACATCAGAGAAAGATTAAAAACAAAAGCAGGTGAACGTTTGTTATTTTTAAGTTAGGTAAGTTTTCCAACGTGTTTAAGACTTGGCCTCTATCATGAATTTTTCTAAGAGCAAAAAGAGAAAATATTACCAAAAAAAAAATAGAAAATAAAGCTAGCCTTCATAAAGTAGAGCATGGACTTTTCAAACAGCAATTCTCTCACTTCCCTATGAACATCAATGGCATTGCAAACCAGACATATAACAAAAAAAGAGAAATACAGTATACCCTGAAAGTAGAAAACAAGGTCAGAGGTGAAGCTTTAGCTGAAAGACTTTCTTTAGGTGACAGAAGCGGCAAATCAAGCTTATGCTTTCTTTCTGTTCAAATCCCCATTAAAAAGCCTAATACCTCAGCTTTCTATTTTCAATTTTCCTTCCATGGTGTGCTATGTTAACACTTTCGTGAATTGTTATTTGCAAACATACTATGCATAAACCAGCATTGCAAAAGGCTATTAATGAAGAAAAGGGAGGAAACAAGGAGGAAGAGAGGGCAAAAGGGCAAAAGAGAGAAAGAGAACAGGAGAAAGATAGGGAACGGAGAGGAAGGGGAAAAGTGGAGAAGAGGAAGCTAGGGAGATAGAGAGGGAGAGAGAGAGAGACAAGAGACAGAGACAGAGCAAGAAGACAAGGAAAAGGAACAGAAAGAAAGGGCAGAAAAATTTGAAGGAGGAAGAAGCATGTTTTTAGGCCAATCCAGAAAACATGTTTTCAGTAAATAAGCCTCACTATTAATGGGAAAATCTGAAAAGTTTCATGACTTAAGACCACTCTAAATAATTTTATCGAGTGAGACCAAATTTCTTTTTACCTTTCATCTAGTTTATGATTTACAAGTTTATTATTCTTTTGTCCTTTTCATTAGATAATTCTTGTAAAAGTGTATGTACCTCATTTTTAATTTTGTGTAGTTATCCTTCTGAAATACTTGATTCCTGATAATTTTTACTTCCCATTTATTTTACAAATGTATGGGAATTCTTGTTTCCTCGTTGCCCGAACCGTTTCTCTTCCTAAGACATCATCTCTTATAGGGATACATATAGTAATATTATTAAGTCTGGTGTTTAAAAAATAGAGCAAAAGCAAAGTAGAGTCATTAGGATAATAATCTATATCATTTCCCTGAATTGACCTTACTCAAAGCACATCTGTAAAGGTAGATTGTTACTTCACAAAAATAAATGTACTTGTTTATAATCAATAATTTTAAAACGCAATTAAGAATAACAGAGAAGATAAAGCTTTTGGCTTTGAACTGATAGTCTATTAAATAGTAAGTTATTTCAATCATTTGTGAGATTATTATTCACCTCTGAAACTGCATCTGATTTTCACTTATTTTACTATGTCCTAAAACTTCCTTAGTCAATAACAGAAGTGTCTATTGTGTAGTATAAATCTTTGTGGGGACCATTTTTTATGTGTGTGTATCTAAGTAATAAAGATTATGAAAAATCCCTTAAATTCATTGTAGGGGGAGGGGAGTATGGCTCTATTTGTAAAGAAGAGGGGCACAGAACACTGTTGAACAATTCTCCCTGAAACATCTGAAAATTGATCTCAGTTTGAGCTGAAGTCCTTACCAGCCTCACCTCAACAAAGTGCCCAAATGACTTTTTAAAAGGGTATAGCTCGAACCGGGGGAGAATGAGGGAAAGGGCAGGTTTGAAACTTACAGTGTTCCTATAATCAATACCCTGCTCCTGAACAAAGTGTAAAGAGGCGCACAAATGTACTAAACCGCATCTCAAAAATGACATCGTAATTGCTGGCACTGCCCAGCCTACCCTGGCCTCAGCATTGCCAGGTTTTAAATTTATTTCATACTGTTCTTCCCAAGTCTGCCTAATTTTTTTTTTTTTTTTTTTGTCCAAATAGCAGAAACTCGCAGTTAGTGAACAAAGCTTTAGGATTTTTTTTCTTTTCCTTTTTTTTTTTACTTACAGCTAAATTTAACTTTACCCATCCAATAAAAAAGAAATAAGGGAGCCTTTATTATCTCCCTGGATTTCTGGGTATGATACCACATCATAGAGAAGTGGTTATTAGAGACAATGGCCTACCAAGGTGAAGTTTGTAATAAAGCCTATTATGTGGTTTCACCATTGACACTAATGGAATGTAACAGTGATTTAGAATGATTTAATGGTTCCCAGGTTGTGCTCTAATAGTGCTCTTTATATTATGATGTATATCACAAAACCTAATGTGGCTGTTGTGATATATTGACAGTGTTCATGCTGTTTCATTTTTTTAGGGGAATTTAAAAAACTGTCAAAGAGGAAAATTAATAGGATGCAACTGCTTTATTTTCAAGGGTTCTGTTTTTTTAAATGTATGTGCATAAATTTCCATTTGGTGCCACTCTTAGGCTAATAAATTCATTTGCATTTTTATTCTGAGGTAATAAGGACGTATGCACTTGTGTACGTTTGTGTATATGTATTTATGCATTGTAAGGCAGTACATATATATTTCTATCTTAAATCCAGCTTGGAGAAGACTGTACTGTCATTCTCTAATATGTTTACAAAATGATTCTATTAGATTAAAGTGCACATGAAGGAATATTATAAAAGAAATCAGTTTTATTATCTAAGATAAAAGTATTTAGTTTGAATTGTGAAGATGGCTAGGATTTTAGTACTAGCTCACTTCTAAAAATACCCTTGAGCAGCTCTCATGTGAGCTCTTCAATTTCTGAATAAAGGAAGAATAAAACCAGCAGAAAGACAAGAATTGAAGCAACAACTCTGCTTTGTAGCTTGTAAGCATCACAGCAATGCCTTATCTTAAAGTAAAGAGGCATATTTTTAATCCAAATAGAAGATGAACAACACTGAAACTTTAAGCCCATTGTTTGCTGTAATTTGCAGAGCTAGAGTTGTAGATAAATGGGAAAGAAGGCAGTTTTTCAATAGACTCCATGTTTTGCCTCTTAGATGTTTTGACACCCCACTACTTCCTGCTGTCTGTTTAGTTCGTCTTCTTTCTTCAGAATGCCCTACTTCTCCCATTTCCAGGTAGCATTCATTTCTTAAGAAATCCGGAAGGCTGTCCATAAATCCTACTTAATAGGTGAAGTCATCTTCTTCCTGTCCAGCCCGCACAAATTTTCATGTCTGTGATCTCTTTTTATAGTTAGTTAATACTCAGTCCAGTCTTTTGCTGTTTCCTAAGTATATTTTAAGTAAAAACACACTAAGCACTCAGTGCATATTTTCCAGTTGTTTAATTGATTGATGTGATTGCATACAACTTCCCTGAACTCTACCGCCGTCCAACCGGACCATGCCGTCCTGTGGACAAAAGAATATCATATTATATTGGTTGGGTATTAGATCTTCAGACATGGGATTGCTGAGACAAATAATAATAATAATAACAACAACTTGATCATGACAAGAGCTTTTCTTTTTTCCTTAGGGGGAATATGCTCCCAAATTCTATAGTTAATTTATTAAAAACTAGTGCAACACAAATAAAGTATTATCTTTATTCTTACTCAAAGTATTTAATTTTCCTTATGTTAATGTTGGAATTGTATCTTAATTGTGATTATGAATATACTTGAATACATATCTAATTTTGACTGTGAATCCCTCCCTCCACCTCTATAAAGATCACTGGCTATGCATACATTATATGAGGAAGGTTGACTCCTGGCTGAAAAAAAAGTTAATATAAAAGCAAGTGAAAGGAACATTTGAATGGACAAAAGAATCCTATTCTTGAATGAAGACACTCAATGTTACAAAGATGTCCATGTTTCCCATAATTAATATATAATATAAACCTGATATACATGGATTTTGATGAGAAGTCAACAAAATGATACTAAACTTTATTCAGATTTCATTTGGTAAAGTTAAACAAACAAAACCTAGGAATATCCTGAAAAAAAAAATACTAGCACATTAAAAAAGAAATATAGCAGTTTATAATTAGCATTGGAATGGTCATAAAATTTAATCTTAGTGGAAAGTTCAGAAATAATGTATATATGGGAATATAGTTAATAACAGAAATGATAATTCAAAGCAGTAGACAATAGATGTATTAACTGAGTAATGGTGGAATAGTACATATTGCGTCATTTTTTTACTCCAAAATAAATTCACAGTAGATTCAAGATTTAATTGTAAATGTTGAAACCATAAAAGTTCTAGAACAGACTATTAGCTATTAAAAAAAATTGTGGTGATTTGGATAGAGTAGGCCATTATAAATATACAAAAATCCTAAAACCTTAAAGAAAAATAAGATTGATAAATCTGACCACATGAAAACAAAAAAACATTTTTTACTGGTAGGAAGAAGTACAGACCAAATCAAAGCGCAAACTAGAGGAAATATTTGCCACAGACAAAGTCAATAATATGTAAAAATATTTTAGAAATCAATAAAACAAGTTTTAACAGAAGAAAAGATCAAAGAACATAAATATATATTGCAAAAAGTGATAATAATGATAAAAGTCAACATTAATATATGTTCAAAATCAATTATAATGAAAGAAATAAATCTCAGTAATAATGTGATTTATTTTTCACTTAATGTTTAATAGTTCCCAGTGCTTTCAGGAGTGTGAGGAAACATGTATTCAAAAGTGTTGATGGTATCAGTATGGTTTTTTTAGTGTGATTAGTAAAATCTACCAAAATTATCCAAAAAATATGAATATGTGCTTGTCTTCATAAGTAATCAGGGCAATGAAAATTAAAACAAAGAGATACCATCATATACACCAATGAATGGCTAAAATTAATAAGATGTTTAACAATACCAACTGCTGATATGACATAAAACAGCAGTAATTCCCACATACTGTGTGTGGGATAATAAATTGGTACAACCAGTTTTAAAAACTGGCATCATTTTCTCAATTTAAACATATGCATAATTTATGACCCAGCAATTCAACTTCTGGCTATGTACACAACAGAAAAACATACACATGTGCACTGTGTTCAGAGCAGCATTATTTATAATATTCCTAAAGTAGAAACGACTCAAATGTTCATCTGCAGTAGAATGGATAAATTAATCATGTGGTATCCATAAAATGAATACTGTACAATAAAAATGACTGAACTACTCATATATACAACAAGGAAGAATGAAAAAAGCCAGATACAAAACTGATTCTATGTATATAAAGACCAAGCAAAACAAGATTGAGAGTCAGACCAGTGGTTACCTTTGGGGGAGAGAAAGAAAAAAAGTAGGACTAGTAATTGGCAATGGTCCAAAGGATGCTTTTGGATGGCTGCCAGTTTTGTATTTCCTGAGTTGGCTGGTAGTTACTTTGATACTCACTTGTGGTAATTTGTTGAGCTGTATATTTATGTTTTGTATCATTGATCTAAATATGTACTACACAATAAAAGTTTAAAAAACAAAGATAAAAAGGGCAGGGTAAGAAAAGAAAAATAATAAAGATATACTATTCATAATTTTTAATACCAAAAGGACCCTCAAAACCTCTGAAGGTTGTAAGGGTCATAATGGTTCTTAATAGAAAGAGTAGCTTCTAAACCAATACTTTGAAAATAGAAATGTAAATACAGATAGTAGGCTGATAATTCATTGATTTTAGTTGGTTGGTTCAATTTTGTCATTAAATATGGATTTATAAAATTCACAGAACATATTTACTTTTTCATAAGCATGAATTTCTGCTTCCTTATTTTTAATCATACTGTAATTAAAAATATGGAAGAAACCCTCATAAATATAAATAGACAAAGCTGCTGAAGGAGATGAGTGGGCTTTGGAGTGAATGTGGCAGTTTAAAATACACCTTCATTGTTTGGACCTGCATATTTAGCTGTTTGGAAGCAGTTGATTCCTTGAGTTTCAAATATGAGACTGCTACAGTCACATCACAATATTCAGTGGTGAAATCTTGTTTGTTACTGTCATTCCCCTTCCTTTTCGTTTAGAATCGGAATAAAGTTGTATTTCAAATAAAAAATAAATAAATAGACAAAGCATTTTTGGTTAAAAAGCTTAATGTCTTTTCACAACTTTTTACTTTCCTGAGATTATCTTCATTTTCTTGGAAGTAGTCTGAGTGTTAATCCCTCAAGAAAATTCCAGGCCTGAGGGGAATAAAGATGTCCTCTCTGCCCATTTAACTAATTCAGTGTTTATTAAGTTCCTACTATTTTCTGACTAAAATTAGAAATAAGACATATTTCCTGACCCCTTGACCTTAAAGGTCAATTTAATAAGAAATGAGCCCACATAAAGATTGCCTTGCTTACCCTACACCGTGTGGTTGACCCTTGGCATCTTACTTTTTCTTTAAAAAAAAAAAAAATGAGATTTCAATTTGGAAGAGCTCTCCTCAACTGGAGAAATTCTGGCATTACTGATTCTGTTCTGGAAAAGATGCAGTCTTGCTGAGATAGCATGGACCTCTGAGCCAGCAAGGACTTGTTTCAAATACAGTATTGGCTTTTTAACTTTCTTAGCCTCGGTAAGGACGACTTAACAAATGAAAATAATTATCTCACAATGTACCTGTGTCTATTATTGGAGTTATATAGACCTACTGGCTAGCTGTAGGTGCTTAATAAATTTTAGTTACCATTTCTCCTTTCAACTACATGCTAGAGTTATTTGTTTAGTGTCTCCCCTAGCATATTGACCTGTAAGTTTTTTGAAATTAGGGATCACATCTTATTTTTTTTTTTTCTTTTTTTGAGACAGAGTTTCGCTCTTGTTACCCAGGCTGGAGTGCAGTGGTGCGATCTCGGCTCACCGCAACCTCCGCCTCCTGGGTTCAGGCAATTCTCCTGCCTCAGCCTCCCGAGTAGCTGGGATTACAGGCACATGCCACCATACCCGGCTAATTTTTGTATTTTCAGTAGAGACGGGTTTTCACCATGTTGACCAGGATGGTCTCGATCTATTGACCTTGTGATCCACCCGCCTCGGCCTCCCAAAGTGCTAGGATTACAGGCTTTAGCCACTGCGCCCGGCCCCACATCTTATTCTTTTTTATACCCATTACAGAGCTTGGCATAATGCCACATGAAGAATTATAATTATGTATTTCCTGAAGGAATGATTTTTTTCAACTACATATTGACTATGAGAAATGAAGAAAAGACATGTGCCCTTTATTCTGCTGAAGCTAAAGGAGAACATGCTCAATTAACCCAAACAGAAATATGCTGTATGCATTCATTCTAAAGAAGACTAAATGCCTATCAATTGTTGTTAAGAATATGACATTACTATAAAAACAGTGAAAGGTAACTGAGTTTTGCAAGGACAAGACAGGAAGAAATGATATTTCAACTCATTGGAGGAGCTTGTATTATATTCAAAGGCTGGTTTTCTTGTCTTGCTTTTAGGATGAAGTTATTACTTTAGAGTTATATTGCTTTTTGCAGACACATATGATGCTGAATTTTGGAAATTTCTGTAAAATATACCCTCACCTGAAATAACTTAGGTTTTTGATGTCAGGACATTGTGGGACTAGATAAATTAATTCGACAGTCCTTTGAAGCCCTATGATTTTTTTTTTGACCTATTTGGTTTTTCCCTCTGTTTCATCTCTTAGAAAGGGCTTGAAAACTTTAAACACATAATTAGACAACTAGATAAAGAACCCTAAAGCTGTCTAACCATTTCTCTTATTCTAGAAAGGTACATCATAATGAAGAGTATCAATGTTCTAGGTGACAAAGGTCGTATATACCTAAAATAGGTAATAATTGTGTTCATATGTGTTAATAGCACACCAAATATCCCATCCCGCTATATTTGAACTTTCCATAAAAACAATAGCCTGTGGTGAAACAGCTTGTCATGCGTACTAATGAAAAATTGACCGAGATATCCTGATGGGATTCTTCCTACACTTGTTTTACCCGCAAGGTCTGGGAATTCACTGAACACAATGTAAGATTTTTCTCTATCTCTTACCCTCTACCAAAAATTGTACACAAAATTCAGAATATCTCAAGTTTAACATGCTTTTTGGAGTGCAACCAGAAATTGGATAATTATTTTAGAGTGCTCAATGGCAAGAGGACAGGTTGAAGAGGGTGAAAGTTATTTGTTTTTGAGCCCAAAGTTATTTCGGACTCACAAGTAAATAGTTGTTTACTTCATTTCTCATTTTGCATAGGCCCTTTTTTGTTAAGAGCTGAACAGACTCTTACAGAGTAGAAATAGGCAAAATGCCTACTCTTATGTAATCTTCGTGTTCTCTAAAAATAATAGGGTGTTAACATCATTGAAACTTTCTCTTTCCAAAGATTCTACATAGTAGATTTGGAAAAGCAAGTAGAAAAACAACGAATACAGATGCTTTGTAAAATATTAAAATAAGATTTAAATAGTCATTATCTCATTTTGACTTTTCAACTTTAGAGACTTCATATGGGTCAGTTCCCACTGCCTTAATTAGCAAAATTAAAATAACAAAAAAATGGCAATTTTCTGTGTACTGTTTTTTCCTGTTCTCAGCCTGTAGCAATAATTATATTTTCCAAATGCAAAACACCTCATTTAAAATGCAAGCTTCCTCAAAGTTGGCCAACTCTTATGGGCTCAAAGTGGCAGAGACAAGTAAATCCCTTTTTCTTTCCTGACATTTTCCCCTGTTAAAACTCCTTTGGCACGTACACTGAATATAAATCAGTGACCATGTAAATAAATTTCTGTGTCAATATTTTTTTATTGTAAAAAATTTTGCCCGTTGTAGCAAAACAAAAGCAAAGATTTACAAATCAGATTACTAGTGCACTTCTAATTTATACCTTCCATTGATAGCCTTTAAGCCACAGTTGACCTCGTGTGTGTGTGTGTATGTGTGTGTGTGTGTGTATTAACTGGAAACAATTCATCAAGTAAGTTACCCCCTTTCCTTTTAAATCCACTTGTATTACTAAAAGGTTGAGTAAAGACCTCTGGGGAGCAAGGGCAATTTTTGACATGGGTCTCAACAGATTAAACTATGCAGGGACAATATAGAATACATTGGAGCAATAACATTATCACATCATAGGCTGATTGAGAGGCATTTCCTTGCATTTCTGTCCTTTTACCATAAGCCAATAGTAGCCACAGGCATTTGACTGGAGAGCCTGGAGGATTGACAGGCCTGGCAGTCATTACACGCTGGATTGAATACTAGATTACTCCAAAGTGGCTGAGGGTCAGGGATCAGTGTGTTCCCTTTTGGCACTAAATGACTTTAATATCCTTACTGTATTAGTCAATTACTTTAAAGCTGCTGCTCTCTGAGCTCTCTCTGCCCCCCTGCAGTTTACTATGGACATTTGAATTGCTCCCATACTTAACCCACACATCTGCTTTTAGCTGTCAAAAGAACAGTGCTATCAGTAGAGCTATTGACAATATGAAAAGAACTGAGATACTTGCTGGAGGTGTCAAGTGCCTTTCTCTTTTGGCTGCTTCCTTTAAAAAAATAAAAAAATAAATAACTCAGTTACAAAAGTGATCCTGGAGAAAAGAAATTCAGCCTCTAGTGGCATGTAAAATGACCAATAGTGTTAAAAAAAAAAAAAAGTGGGGTTGTTTGTGTCTAGTTTTGTTTTTTTTATCACTTACTTCCATAAACTGCACACCATCTATGTGGGTTTTTATTCTGTGGACACACACTGAATATCACTGTGAATGAGTGTGCACCAATGTGAGGACCTCTATCAAAGTCTGTATTTCACAATGGTTCTAGTGATGGTAGTGAATTATACTGCACTTCTAAATTTATTGGTGCAACACAGTGAAGAATTTTATATCACAGCCATGAACTTTAAAAGGTCTGATGTGGCTTGGTGTTAAACCAACATGTCTAGATTAAATGTGGACTAAGGTGATCTGAAATGTAAAACTACTTGAAAGTCGTGCCTTCGGTGTTTCAGAAAAAGTGATGTAATTCCCACACAAGAGCACATCTGTTGAGTGAGCCCTGACTTCTGTGTGTGTGTGAGTGTGTGTGTGTGTGTGTGTGTAAGTCCTAGCACTACAGTGATAACAAAGAACATTGCAGGAAGTTGCTAAAAGATTATCAAGAGCTATTTCATATAGAAATAGAAAAATGAGACAGAAGCATATAGAAAGGTTAATTAACAATTACCACTAGCTTATTTATACCAGAATCTGAGAAAACTACTGAATTCCTACCTATAAGGCATCTCTTCGGTGAGAAGATCTGGTTGTTTGAACAGAAAATGCTCCACCACAATTTTTTAGCTTTCCGTTATTGATTTTGAGTCTTTGCATACCTGCAATTGTATGTCAATGTGAGCAATTCTTCACAACATAAAAAAATTAAAGCTTTATTTTTTCTGAAACAATAATTAAATTAATACACATAATTGGCACTTTTTTGTTTGCGTGTTTCTGAGAATTTGCACCCATGAACTGTGATTACAGGGGACATTCACTTCTTTTGCTTAGAAAAGATTCTTCTCAGATGAAAATATCCTAGAAAACACAATGTTACCAGAAACATTATATAACCAACCCAGGTCAGAAATGGTAAAAAAAAAAAAAAAAAAAAAAAAAAAAGTAAGTTTAAATTGCATGTAAGTTATCAGAAATGTTAGGTTTTGTCAAAACAGTGTAATTTTAAAGGCAATTTAAAGAGGAAAATGGCATGAAATTATAAGATTAGAGAATTGTTTTGTATTTGCTAAACTTAAAGATGTCAACTTTTAATTGATGAAGATGACATTAATCTGATCCTAAAGATCTCATATGTACCTTTAAACTTCAAAATAATACAGAACTATTTCTGAGTCTTGATCATTTCATGCCATTTTCTGTTTAATTAAAAAGCAGGGGTTTTTTTGTTGTTTGTTTTGTTTTGTTTTGTTTTTGCATTAGCTTAGCTTTTGTAAGCACAGATCATATAAATACACATGAAGTAAACTACATATACTTGAGACTCTCAAAGCTGATATGGCTCCCACCATAGGAAAGCCGATAGACCAGAAAACAATAGTGAGTATTTCCTTTTAGTGGGCATCTATAAAGTATATAAGGATTATTGCCTTGGGAAATGAATTTCCTGATTTTGCTAATTTAAAATTTAGTCAGCAAAGAACCTTAAACAACTTGATACCTCTTGGCAATCATGTGTCATTAGCACTTTCCATTCATTTATATTTTGTTGTGTTTTGGGAATTGAGTATTCTGGAGAAGAAAGGTAGCCTGACAAGAAAGTGATTGAATAAGCCCCCTTGGTAGTTGGGATGACAGAAGGTGAAGAACTGTAGCTGCAGCTGACAACTTCTTTAATATGAATCACTTATAAATATTTACAATTCATAGTTCAACAAAAACTCCATGCGTAACACATAAACAGAAGCAATTGATGGTTTGTTTGCAATCCTGATCATTACTGTTTTGATAGGACTATAGTTTTATCAGAAAGTGTTTTTGATGAATTCAGTTGTTAGCATTTATTCTTGCCTATGTCTCGTTGTTATTTCTAGCAAACTCCCTTCTAGTTTACTTTTCAATTTGCATTTTTGTAAGAAACACGTAGTTTGCATTATTGAAGATTAACATCTGCTTTCATTCTGTTATGGTGGTTTTGATGGATGCATTTAAATTGTATTTTCACTAGAATATGTTACAAAGCAAATGGATTACTTTTATTGCAATGCTACATACTAGTTGCCTTTTAAACACAAGAATGACAATCTTTGCAAAATCTGCAAAGTAAAATACTGTGAGGTGTCTTATGAAACATAAAAATCTACAACAATCTGTTAGTGTAGCATCTGACTTTTATTTTTGCAGATTTTATTATTGCTTTCCTGATGTAACCAGGAGGATTTGAATGACCAATGGGGGTCAATACGCCTTTTCTCCTGACCTAGTGAGTAATGAGGTAGACAACCCCCTAGCCCATTAGGCCTTCAATTGTGGAGTGGGAGTACAGTTAGCTTTTCAAAGCATAGAAAAGGGTACCTATCCTTTATGACAGTGAAAAATAAAACATGTAGAATTATAGTCTATGTATTTTAACATCTCTACTGAGTAATTACATAGCAAATTAACTAACATCCAGGGTCTTTAAGTTTTTCTTCTGTTATAGTATAAAATGTGACTATTTTATGTTTACACGTGTAGTACATGATTCAATATGTTCTGATTTTGGAAAGAACAACTTTATAATTTCTGAAGCAGAGAATATAGTTGGAGAATGACTGGCTTAAAAAATAGTATCCCTTTAAACCGTGATTAAAGTTTACTCTATGAGTAGCATAAATAAGGGCAAGAAAGCCTTTCGATGTGTGATCTTCTCTTTAACAACTATGTCTGAATGCTTCCTAGTTTTTTTTTTTAATAAAAGTATGTATGAATGTGTGTGTTTAATAATTCTAGTATAAAATAATTGACAGTGGTTAAGGAAATATCATTAGAATCATTTAAAATGTCTTTTTCCCTTTGAATTTTCTTCATAAATAAACAGTGGTAAAAGGGTCCACAGTATCTGCTTATCATGTACCATGTTTCAATATGTAAACAACTTACTGACTGGCTTTGCATGAGAGTAGGGCTCATAATTTTCAGTCTGAAAATGACATACACAAATAAAGGAACTAAAGCATGGAAAGTAACATATTTTGGTCTTGTGACTAATGGTAACCCGATGCTATTGAATTACTGAACTGTGTCTGAGAACTAATGAGAAAATTTTCCCAGGGGAATCTTTATCCAGTGCACTTGGAGAGCACCTTGGGGACCTATTCTGCGTCTGTCACCTTCCCCGTCTCATTGACACTCCACTTCTTTACCACCATTACACTGTGCAACCATTTCACTTCACACCTCACGATTAGAATATTAAAAGGAGAGAATACTACATGACTTGTTCCAGATAGTAGAGTTGTTTTTGACACTTAGAATAGAAATTGTCACCAGAATATCACAGACATGAGAGTCTCCAACTGAGTAGAACATTCTAAAGTTTAAAGCTATTTTATTTTACAGCTAATGAAAACTTTTAAGAAATCTCTTAATGGCACCTAATTCATTTATTCAGAGTTATTTAAGGACTGCATAATTTTAACCCAAAAGAATAATTGTATTCTTAGAGTTACAAAAAATGATTCTGCGTTAGAAGTTTATCTTGGGTCATTTATTATATTGATCTTTTTTGTCAGTTTTTGTTTTGTTTGATCTTGTGTATACACAGATAAAATGTACGTTTCTAGACAGAGTGTGGCATTTTTTGATTGGGCAATGATTAAGAATGGTAATACTATCACAGACGTGTTACTGTAGTGACTACATACAGGGTTATTACTTCTAGAACTCATACTGAAATGCCTAACAGGATGTTCCTACTTTCTGACACAAAGGAACAAAGAAGAAGAAAAAGACCCTGTAAGGATGTGTCTCACTATTACAGTTCTCTAAAAAAATCTGTTTTGATGAGAACACATGGACACAGGGAAGGGAACAACAGACACTGGGGCTTGTCAGGGAAGGGGCCGTGAAGGAAGGGAGAATATCAGGATAAATATCTAATACATATGGGGCTTAAAACCTAGATAATGGGTTGATAGGTGTAGCAAACCACCGTGGCACATGTACACCTATGTAACAAATCTGCACATTCTGCACGTGTCCCAGAACTTAAAAAATAATAATTAAATAAATACGTTTTAACAATGTTAAAAGTAATATGTTTTAACAATTAATGAGTCATTAAGAAATTATCTTCTGAAAGCTGGAGGCTTTTATTTTTATCAGAAGCGAAATCCTTGCCACTAAAAAAACAAAATTAGTGTTGATCTGTTATTTTTTCTTTTCAAAAAGCATGGTGACTGCCTCTGTGGTTAAACTTTACTATATCCCTGTAGCATGGCAATCATTATTATTTCTATTGCTGAGGTCAGGCTGTTAAATTAAGAGAAGCACATATTCATGCAAAATAAACTTTGATGCAAATTTTGGGTTGAAATTTATTAGTTCTGCCAATGACCTTAGCAGTTATCTGTGTATTTTGCAAAATACATTTTGCATAATAATTTAAATTTCCATATTAATATTTCTGCTACATTTACTTTTGCCCCAATTAGACAATCTCCACTCTTCTTAATAACTGGTCAAACATATCTTCTCATATGGACAAATGGAGACAAATATTATTGGAGACAAAATTCTGCCAAATAATAAATTTCCAAAGCCATTCTCCTTCCGTAACAGCTTATGGAAACTCTCACTTTTCCACAGCTTAAGACATTTCATTATTGAAATGTGCTTGGGCTAGAAAAGACTGTAGTCCTGGTTTGGTCACTCAGGTTTTTATTATGAAAGTGCATGCTGGAATTTGCTATTTTTAAAATTCGCTTCCTGAATTGGCCTTGAATATTGCTATTCCCTTTTCAGAACCTTATTGCAGAGCACAAGAGGGCTAGAACAAATTCTGAAGTTTCCTGGTTTCCTTTAGGACACACTCGGAAAGATTTATCTCGGGCAAAAGTAGAACCGAAAACACTGAAGAGTTTAAAAGAAAGCTTAAATGCTTGGAATTCATTTGGTATTTTTAATGGTAGACAATTTGGATGGAATCATTTATGAGTAACTTTAATGTCTTGAGAAAGACATTAAAAAATCAATGTAAGTTTACCAGTTCAATATGGTAATGGGAAAAGGAAAGTGATGAATTAGTGCATGCTTGGTATTTTATTTTCAGCATCATGGTGTCACTGTTGACTGAACATCTATGTTTTTCTATCTTTGATACATTTTACATCATATGCATAGATAAGAGCTGGTATTATGGATCGTTCTTTCCTCTGCAAAAAGACATAAGCTGAATTTTGGCTATTTTTCTTTTTTATGAATTCAAAAATTATTCTTTCAATATATAATATAGGACTTTTATCATGTCTGCTCATTTAATGTGATAGAAGCAGTAGAAAGAGAACCAGAATGCTCTAATTTCTAGTATAATATTTGTATTTAGGTACTCAAGTATTCGAGTGATACCTGCCTGGTGGATTGAGTTTAGAAAGCCTGTTCACACTATGGCTTAAGTGCTGTAGATGAAACCTTGTGACTCTCAAGTGGTAATAATTCAAAATGTAATGCACATGAGGGAGTTAAACACACACTCATAAGGCTACATGAGCCGTCCATTACAAGGGTTTCCTTCATTTTCTATGCCAGAGTCACAAAATAACTTCAAACTTCATCCCAGAGTTGAAATCAAAAGTCCACCTCACACACATAAAAAGGACATCTCTATGGATTTAAACCAAGACCTGATTATTCAGGAGCAGCTTATTTGGCTCGTGGCTAAGTCAAAGTTTGCTACTTCTGGGCATGTTTGACTATAGGGAACTCGCCCTCATTTTCATCCCTCTGCCTGTTCTGAAGGATGTGAAAAACACACAACTTCATCTTTACTCATGTGGTTTTGAATGGGCTCTTATTTGACTCATCTTTTTCAGAAGTGGAAAAAAAAAATAAGAAAGTATTTGCATGTGCAGGGATTTGGGGATTTATTCTCTTTCTTCTGTTTTTCCATTTCTTTTTCCCCTTGACAGAATTTCTGGTCTTTAGGCATTTGTAAGGCCTTCACTGCATTCTTTCAAACCAGTCCATGATATATGGGTGGGGAAATGGAGGACACAGGAAACCAGAATGGATTTCTATCCATAGGACTACTTAGGACCTCAGAGACTACAGGTCACCACCCTAGGTTAAATAATTCACTTGAAAGTACCTGAGCACAGTGTAAGCAGTCATAAACCAGCATCGTGCAAGGGCATGGGCCCCTCTTTCATGCTAATTCATTGGGTACACAATGATTGGGTACACAACCATTCTAGCACATTACTCTATTTTGCACATACTCATAAACACTACATTTCTTTGTTTTTAACTTATTGCACCTGAACCTCCTCCAATCTCTTTGTTTTTTTTTTTTTTTTTTTTAATTTTGGAACCAAAAAGCCATACAAATGAAACTTTTTAGGACAAACAAACAAAAAAGAAATGTGTTCATCCACCCAAGATCCAGATTATGTCAGACCAATTACTCTTCTCAAAGAGAACAGAATGATAGTAATCCACTGCTAGATTATGGTAGAATTAATTAGGAATGCCTGCAAAGTATAACACACACGCATGAGTAGAAAAGGTATGTGAAAACTTTGAAAACATTTTGACTCAGGATTGAATTCATGCAAAAAAAAAAAAAAAAGAAAGAAACAATTTGAACCTTATCAACCACTTCAATTTATATTAAGATAATGGTTTAAAAGGGAGGGTCATGCTTTTCATTGCTAAAGTTTTCTGCATTAGTACATGTTTGGTATTTTATTTTCAGTGTCAAAGAACCTAGCTGACAGTTTGAATCAGAGTCAATTTATTTTGGCAAATATTATAAATTGATACCTGGTTTATATTTCTGTTGTTTTGATAATCCATGGCTGAGCTGATTTCCCCACACTCTACTTTTATAACTTTAAAGTGTCATTTGAGAACAGAGGGGTTTTATTTTCTCATGATCTTATGCAGTTGCAGAAAAAATTTCTTTGAGGTAGTTTTGGAGAGAGTTCCTTTTGGCTATGTCTATACAGTCTCTAAATAAACAGTGAAAAGTTGAAAAGTTCAGTCAATCCCCTTTGTTATCGGTTTTGTAGACACCAAATAAGAATCTAACTGAAAATAATATGCAAACTTGTTTAATTAAAGTAACCTGTCCACTTACTTTGATTATTCAAAACCTTGGGCACACTGTTATTTGCTACTCAAAGACTGTAGCAAATTTGCACATAGCTAGACTGTATGAAATTTAAGTTCAGTACTACATACATATCAGTCTAGTGTTTTTCCCCCTTGATTTTCCTTGGATTTTTCTTTATAAACTCTTAATACAAATAGGTAAAATAACAAGTCATTGAAATTTTTTTTCTGTATTAACTTTCCATGGAAGTCTAGATGTTTGTCTCTTTTCTCTAATGCAAAATAGCAAATATTTAGAAACTAGTTGCTGAGAATGTTAAATAAATGAGAGATAATCTCTGCTCCCAAGGAGCTTTGCATTAGTGGGAGAGATAGCCTCCAACTGACTTAATAAAAAATATCATGTCAAAGGAAATTAATTCAACCATAAGTGCAAGCAACATTTTGACAAAAGTACAAGGAGAATGAGAAAAGAATTTATGGAAGAAGACTTGAGGGATACATTTAAAATGTAGGGGAAAAACTTTCAGATTAAAGGAACAAGCTGAGCAAAATATTAACTGGTGAATGCACTAGTGCATGACTTTGCATTCTAGTGAAGATAGTGTGGAGGAATATAGTGGATATTTCAAAGCCAAGACGGGGACAATGAATGAAATGAATACTATATCTAAAATTATTTACTAGAGGCTTTGAAGAAACATATTTTGTAATCTTTAATATTCAACAAAATATTCAGGTTTAAAGGAACAGTGTGTGGCTAGCCAATTTAATTTTATTCTCAGATATATTGAAGTATTTGAATACTGTAAATCACTCAATGGGTAGTTAAATTCATCTGATTTACATTATGGTGAAAATTTTTACAGAAGTATCATAGCTACAGAAAAGTATGTACAGTAGAACTTATTTGTTTTATATCTAGAGAAAAAAGAGGAAAATATTTTTCCAAATATAGGTTTAGATATATTATCTATCGTTCTTTTTGACAGTAGAAATCAGAAAAATGGATTTTCCATGGCTAAGAACTTTAGAGGGTTATCATTAAAGGGTCTCACTTACTATTCCCAAAGTGTTTTTGATTCTCTGTGACTCTGCTCGTGTTCCAGAATTATTTTGTTGGATGCACTGAAACTGCACTTCAGCAAGGCAGAGACACAGTGGTTCTTGGATTTGGTCCACCTTCTGGAGTCAAAAAGGAGAACCAAAGTGACTAATTTCAATCTTGGAGCATAAGATAAATTGTGAAGTCTTGTTTATATGATTTTAGGGATGTAGTCATAGATAGAGTTGAAACTGAATCTTCTCAAAAAGATCCATCAAAGTATGTCTTTCATCTGGAGTGTGTTGCTTTGTTCAGAAGTAGCTTCCAAGCACAAGAATCACACTACATGTACTTCCTGCCAAACCCTTTCAAGGAAGTAGCATCAGCTTATGTGAATCAATGTTAAATTAATACTGAATTTCCTCAAATTTATCATAATTGTTCTTAGGTTTCAAGGCGGCATCATTTGGAATCCTCAACCAACCACTATGTTCTGGTCATAGGGTTCCAAAGCATGCTACAGAAATATCACATCTTCCCAAGCGAAGCAATACAAACTCTCTATCTGATTTGGTTATCCAGCTGTATGGTAAGCCTGGAAGACAGTGAAACACTAAGGATAACAGGGTTTAAAAAAGAAAAATCATCTGGAGAATGCTACAAGTGTGTATGTGCTGGCTCTCACTTTACCATTTTTGGTTTTGTTTTGTGTGTTTTACATGGAGTTTTATGAGAAAAACTTGGTTGAGAGTTTGGCTATTCACATCTAACAAAAATTAATATTGATTTTTGGAAATTCATTTTCTGGAAAGACATTTGCCCATCTGCCATGAGGAATTTCTCCCTTGCCTGTGTGTACAGGCTCCAATTGCCACCAGTGGTTATCCCCTCTCTCTCTCCTCTGATTTCATCATTTATTTTTCTCTCTGGCCTCATATATCATATACATCTTTCAACATTGTCATCTTTGTATGCAGAGTATTTAAAAGAACAGTGTTTTGCTGTCCCAGTCTAGATAATGACTTTAGGTCTTCTTATTTCTTTCAAATGGTTACTTCAAACTAATTTTCTATGAAGGTAGTTTTCAATTGTGTGTTGGTGATTTAGTCCTAAAAGAATTATAAAATCCATGTACTACATTGGAAGTTTTTGTTGTCATGTAAGTCTTTTTAAAAATTTTCATAAGCTTAAGCAGTTGCAAATTAAAAAATTATCCAGGCGTGATGGCACACTCTTGTAGGCCCAGCTACTTGGGAGGCTGAGCTGGGAAGATTGCTTGAGCCTAGGAGGTTGAGGCTACAGTTAGCTATGGTCTCACCACTGCACTCCAGCCTGGGTGACAGAGTGAGACCCTGTCTCAAAAAAAAAAAAAAAGCAGATGCAAATTATATAATTTCCAGCATATTCTAAATATCACAGTTTGAATAGAGCTTAAATCAATTTAAACTTAGAATAGAACAACATATTAAAAATAAATAAAGGGATTTTCATGGGGGATAGTGAAATAAGACCTGTGAAAATTCTGCAACCACATAGAAACAAGAACAACACTGGCAAAAATAATCAAACCCAACTTCTTCAGAACCTTGGAAATTCACTGGAGGTTTACAACAATCCAAGAAATATTTATTCAAGAAAAATGACTGAGTATCACTTGAGGCCAGGAGTTCAAGACCAGCCTAGACAACAAAGTGAGAACCCATCTCCGCAAAAAATTAAAAATTAGATGAGCTTGGTGGCATGCACTTGTATTCTTAGCTACTTAGGAGGCTGAGGTTGGAGGATCACTTGTGACCAGGAGTTTGAGGTTGCAGTAAGCTAAGACTGCACCACTGTACTCCAACTTGAGCAACAGAGTGAGATCCTGTCTCAAAAAAAAAAAGAGAGAGAGAGAAAGAAAAAAAATTACTAAATATTGGTAAGGACCGTGAGCTTTCTGACATTCTAACTTGCTCTAGTCCCGTTCTCCTCTCTTTAGATCCATGGCAATTTGGGAAACCATAAGCATTACCACTGTGATTGCTGTGAAAAATCAGCAACCAAGCAACCACTAAAAGGGAGAGATGTGTTTGGAGATTACCCGAAGCCCCATTCCAAAATTAATATTACAATTAGGAAGCTCTCTATGGAGCTCTCAGGGATAGCCCTTATTTGATCTGACTCAGAGCTTACTCTGTTTGTGTGAACAGCCATGTCCTTGCATCATTTGTTGCAAGTAATCAGTGGCAATTATTTAACATTAAAACTGACTGAAGTGGAAATGGTACTTGCTGCTAACAAGAAGCTGGCCAAAAATTTGGGGAATGGTATCTTTGTAGGTAGCTCTAAAGAGCTCTGACCTATTCCTAGGAATCTAGAATCCTAAGTATGTATGCTGAGTCGTGCACAACTTAAGAAAAGAGCTAAGAGTGCCCCAATCTTTCACCTTTAGCTGACCTTGAGGCTCTTCACAACCAAGAAGCTGAGGCTAAGGCAGAGTTGTAGTCTGTTAGAGTGTTGAAGTGTGCATTAAAACACAGACAACCATGGATTGGGATAAAATATTTTCAAACCACACATCTGATAAGTGGATAATATCTAAAATATATAAGCAATCTGAAAACAAGTTTTCTTAATCATTCCGCATATGTAAATATATCATAATATCACATTGCATCCCATAAATATATGTAATTATTGTCCATTTAAAAATATATAATTTTTAAAATAATAAGAGGCAAGTAGTATTCTAAATTTCCAAATTTAAAATGGGAACAGGATTTAAATAGATATTTAAATCCTGTGTCCACTTTGTATATCTTTTTGTATATTTATATCTCTTTAAAAGAAGACATACAAATGGCTAAATGCATGAAAAGATGCTAAGTCAGCCTGGGGACTGCTATAACTATAAACTGGTAAATTTTAAACAACAGAATTTTACTTCTCATAGTTCTGGAGGAAGGAAATGTGAGATCAGGGTGCCAGCATGGTTGGTTTTAGGGACTTCTTTCAGGTTGCAGACTCCTGACTTCTTGTAGCCTCACAAGGCAGAAAGAGGATGAGCTACCCTGCTACCCTCTTCTGAAAGGGACACTAAAATCTACCCTGATGACCTAATTCCCTCCCAGAGTTCCCACCTCCAAATATCATCACATTGAAATTAGATTTCAACACACAGATTTTGGGGGACACAAATCCAGAACAGAGGCTCAGCATCACTAGTCATTAGGAAAACTAATCAAACCACAATGAAATAGCACTTTACACTCACCGGTATGGCGAAAATTAAAAAGAAAGACGTTAGTACATTTTGACAAGGATGTGAGGAAATTGACACTCTCCTACGTTGCTAGTGGAATTGTCATAGGTGCAACTTCTTTGGAAGACATTTTGGAAACTCTTTAAAATATTAAACATATAATTATATACAATATAACTCAGAAATTCCACTAGTAGGTATATTCTCAAGAGAAATGAAAACGAATTTTCATGCAAAGACTTGTACAAGAATATACATACAGCATCACTTATAATAACACCCAAAGTGAAAACAACCTAAGAGGCCATCAACTAACAAATAAAATGTGAAAAATTATAAAATGGAATATTATTTGGCCACAAAAATAAATGAAGAAACTGATTTATGGTGTAATATGGATAAACCTTGAAAAGACTATGCTAAGTGAAAGAAAACAGTCACTAAGATCACATATGGATTATTTCATTATATGAAGTATCCAGAACAGGCAAATTAGAAGAGTCAGAAAGTTGATTCCAAGGGGAAGAAAGGAATAGAACATAATATGACTGCTAAAATGGGCACAAGTTTTTTCTTAGCAGGTATGAAAATGTTTAAAATTATACAGGGGAATTGCTTGCACAACTCTGAATATTCTAAAAATTGAATTGTATAATCAAAAGGAAGGATTTGACGATACATAAATTTTGCCGCAATAAAGCTATTACTTTTAAAAGTAAACTAAACTTTTTATTACCAGTCAGAAATTTTACATTGCTCCTTTTTCTTTTTCAATGTTATTTTCATTTACATGAAATAACAGTATCCCATTTTGTAACAAATATTTTTAACGATCCCCTATATTTAGTTCAAAAATTACACGATTAAAATGAAATTATATTTTTGAAATTTTTGTGACTTTAAGGTTTAAAAAAATAGATTAAGTAATTTTTAAATTATTTTTAGTGCATAATTGATCAAAGTTTTGGAAATAATTACCAAATACAAAATTTTATTCAAAAAAATCTTTCCTAATGTGATAGAAGTGGAGAGGGGCGATTAATGTTTATGGTCTTTGACTAAAGGTACTGTATTTTGCCTTTTTGTTCAGCATCTCAGAGGCTTGCACCACAGGAAATGTACCATAGTATGGGGGAAATAGTAAAGAAAGAGAGAGAAATAGAAGGAAAAATGCTAAGGCAAGAACTTTACTTGGTACCTGTACTCCAACAATATGAAAGAAAATTCAAGAAAGTATAGCAAATTAAAAATAAATTTGGCATTAACCCAGTAGTGCGATGTTTTAATTTCCAACCTTACATGTGCGCACTAGCTCTAGAATACTAAGAAGGATCAGTAAAAATTGTTTTTAACCTTAGGGTAAATTTTTCCTGATGAGAATGACTGTTTCTATGCAAAAAATAAAATTTACATGCTCAGTTTGATGAGCCTATTTTTAAATGGCCAAATTTGTATCAGAGGCATCTTGATTGGACCTCTCTGAGGACAGTTTTTCATGGGGACATACTAATGAGGCCTATAAGATAAATTACTAGGCATTCAACAAAACTTGTCTGTGGGGGAGGGGATGCTGGAAGTTAAATTTAGCTTTCACAAATTAAAAGTGAGTCTGAATAATTTTATGTTTATTAGATATTTGTTTTTAATAGTTTGTTTTGTAATTGGATTTCTTTTAATATTGCTTATTATATTATTAATGTGCAATAATTATTTACATAATATTAGTCATTGATCAAGCATATTAAAATAGTTTTCTAATTTGTGACTTTCCTTTTTGTTTCTAATATTGATTTACATACAAGCATTCAGAATGGTATATACTCAAATACATTTATTTTCTTTTATTTCTAAAGACCTATTTGTGGTAAAATCACATAAATACACACCTATATTTTTTCTTGCTCTTTTGCAGATTCATATGCTGTATTTAATTCTTAAATCTTGATTATATGTTGAAGTATAATGTATTTTGAATCTAATTGTGTTTTAAAAAATAAATAATTGTCCTAGGGACTCTTTAGCAAATATTCATCAATTTGCAGTAATTTGAAATTCCATCTTTATCCTAGTTTTTTTTTGTTGATATTTAGGTTAAATGGTAAGTTTCCTTTTCTCTTTCTTATACTGGTATTCACTATGAATTACTGACATTTTAGATTACGTTTTAACACATAAAAGTAAATTAAAACTTAGAATAAGCCGCATTTTAAAATAATTTTCTTGGCTATTCTCATAAATATCATCTTACACATAAATTTAGGATCATTTTATAGAATTCCCCCAATTTTTGATAAGGATCTCGTTTGAGTTATGGTCCAAGGTGTTAAAGAGGGAGAACCTGGAATTGGTGCCTGAGATTGAGTTCTGAATCCACCAATAACATGATGTTTAATCCTGTATCATCTATTTAACTTCAATTTATTCATCGGCAAATAATAATATCTAACAATTAAGATATTCTAAATCTTAAATATACTTGCACACATATACATACATAACTTAACATGATGTCTACCCCAGAACAAAGCATTAATAAAAATTAAATATTATTATTTTTAAAATTTCATACTTACACATTATCTTGGGGAATTACTGTCTTAGAGTTAATGTATTTCTAAGTCAGGAAAACAATTATTGAAGTAGTTCTTTTCTTTTTCTTTTCCAATTTTTACTAATGTATTTCAAATAGGCCCACAGCATGTTTTCATTTTATAATCATTTATAGGTATCACATATTTTTGTTCCTTTGTGAATAAAATAATTTTTCTAATTGTATTGACTCAACTTTTATAGTGATATATTGAAAACATATTAATTTTTTTTTGTTAATGGACCTTATTACTGATCTGGCATATTAGATCTATTTTAAGCTATTAATCATTTTTTATCAATTAATTTGGATTTTCTCAATAGTTGTATGATATCTAGTAATGCTAATTTTATTTCTTCCTAATATTTACATTTCTTTTTTTGTTCCTTTATTGCATTCTTTAGAAATTTAAGAATGATACTGAATAACAATGATAAATAGAAATCCATATCTTGTTCTGGTTTCAGATTTTAACAAAAATATTTTTAATGTTTTAAAGTCCAGTAACATGCTAGTTATTGTTGGAATAAGTCTTCTTTATAATAATGATTTTTTTCTTCTTAGTTTGTGCCAATTTGCTTTAGAATGGGTTATTGGATTTCATCAAAATAGTTTTTGAAATACAACAAAATAAAAGTTTATTTTTTAATTGATTGATTTAATGATTTACCAAAATGTATTTGTCTATTTTGATCCATCCTTTTATTTCTGGAATAAAAATGTCATAGCATAAGCACTAAAATCAAACTCCTTGTATTTAGATACTAACTCTAAAGATTATTAGCCATGTAATGTTGGGTCTATTATTTCACTTTTTTCATTTATAAAATGAGGATTAAAAAGTTATTTTTCTCAAGAGATTATTATGAAGCTTAAAATGTTGATAGATCGTAGTAGACTCTTTTAATTTCTTTTTGTATTTTCTCTGAATTGATTTTGTAATGTTTTGTATCTAGATTTAGAAGTAAAAGTGAACCATCTATTTTTGCATACTTTCCTAGCCAGATTTTTGTATCATTTCAGGAGATTCTTTTTTTTCAGATTTTCAGAGTTACTAGCATTGATTTATTTAGTAATCTACTAATTTCATCATCATTCATACATATTGTTTTATGTTGAGACTTATTTAAAATTCTTATGAATTTTTTTTTCCTTTCCCTTATTAGCTGTATTGGTATCCTACTGCCACTCTAACAAATTGCTTAAAGTTTAGTGGCTTAAAGCAACACAATTTTATTATGTAACAATTTTACTATATATATAACAATATAACTTAATATGAATTACATAACCTATTTTATTACATATAATATATAAATTATTTTATATATCTATAATATATGTGTATAATTATATCAGAGGTCTAAAATGTGTCCACAGGCCTGTGTTTTTTTCAGAGATTCTGGAGGGGATCAATTTCCTCTCCTTTTCCATCCTCAGGAGGTTTCCCTACTCCTTGGCTCATGGCTACTTCCTCCATTTTCAAAACCAGCAGCATAATCTTCTCTCCTCTTTGACATTTGCTTTAGTCCTTATATCATCTTTCTACCTCAGACTCTACTGCCTCCCTCTTATTAGGAACCTTATGATTACACTGAGCCCACTTACATAATTCAGGATCATACCTCCAAAATTATTTTGCCACTAAGTCATCTTGTCATATACTGACAAGTTTCAAAGGTTAGGATATGACATCTTTGGAATGTTTATCAGATAGTTTAGTTTTCTCCAAAGAACATTATCTTGATGTAACTTGTTAATTTTGCTATTTTCATTTTTCAAAACTTTATTATATTTTTCCTTTTTTAAAACTCCAGTTATTTTTCTTTGTCTAACTGAAAACTCATTCTTAAACATAAGCATTTGGCCCAGCGTGGTAGCTCACACCTGTAATCCCAGCACTTTCGGAGGCTGAAGCAGGTGGATCACGAGGTCAAGAGATCGAGACCATCCTGGCCAACATGGTCTAAACCCATCTCTACTAAAAATACAAAAATTAGCTGGGTATGGTGGTGCATGCCTGTAGTCCCAGCTACTTGGGAAGCTGAGGCAGGAGAATCGCTTGAACCTGGGTGGCACAATCTCTGGTGACAGAGTGAGACTCCGTCTCAAAAAAAAAAAAGGAAAGGAAAAAAAAAAGTATTTACATCTCTAAATTTTTGTCTGATTATAGGTTTGGATGTATGTTATAAATTTGGTTTTGTAGTCATCCCATTATTGCCATTTTAAAAATTAATAATTTTAAGTTTGACATTCCCTTTGATCTTTCCATTATTTAGGTGAGATTTTTTTTTTTCCTTAATTACAAGTGACTCGTTAAACTTGTATTTTCCTGTTAATTTTTTATTTTATTGCATTGTGGTAAAGTAACATCCTAAATGATTTCTGCATTTTGTGTTTTCTTAGGTTTTCTTTGTGGCCTGATAATGATCAGTTTATATAAATTCAATTATTCGTAGGATATAGAATGTGATATCTGGCTTTTAATTAGCATTATTAATTTTATGTTATAGCCACTGTAGGGTTATTTATTTTTGCCTACTTCATAGGCTTCAAAGAGTCCATTATAGTGACACTGATTAGGGAATGTGGCACAGTGAAAGAAAGCTGAGATGTTGTTCAGGGCTTTTTACATTTTAGGTTAAAACTGCAACAAATATAAATGCAAAAAAATAGAGTACATTTATTTTTGAACAGTAAAAATTTATTCCTTGTAGGTGTACTTCCTAGACTTGTTTTGCACATTTGCCTACCAATGAGCATTTAGGGAAAGTAATGTTTAAATTTTAAAGAGTAAATAGATATCTTTTTTAAAAATCTGCCTTTCTCATCTTGCTTTCTACCTCATATCTTCTGAAACTTTGAAAACTTTTCACTTTGCCCATCTGTATACTGTCATTAAGACACACGCTAGAAAAACAGTAGCACTTGTGGCATTAAGTATTATAAAAGTATGAGGAACTTGCTTTGAACTTCTATCACAGCAGAAGGTCAGTGTAGGTTTTAGCTAGCTTTTCTTTAACCTTCTGAATTGCAGCAGAGAGCTGATACTGAAACCATGACTGAAAGTTCTATACTAAATGAGTTTGATGGTGTCAGCTTAACTGGAGCCAAAATAAACCCACGGTATATGTTTATAGTGTCTGTTTTATACATGTCTAGAGAAGGGGAACTATTGAAGTTGAATTACTTCTTACCCCTGGAGAGGGTAGTCCTTCAATGTCATGACAAAGGTCACTGGCAGGTCATCAAGGAGAAGCCAGTTTCTGCATAACAGAGTGTAGTTCTAAAGGCTGTCAATTCTTCATCTTTACAAAAAACAAAATAGTAAAACTGTTTTTGTAATAAAAGAAATATAAATACATACATATACATTCGTGCACATTTACATATTCAGGTTTAAAATACGTATTCTCAGTGTGTTCATAGAAAATTATAAATTGTACCTGAAAACTATTGTTTTATTTGGAATTATTTTTATTTTGCAATGTGTGGAATATAAGTAAAATAAGAAAACTTTCACTCTGTATCAATGTCAAAATATCACAGCTTTGCCCAGGTTAATAGTGGGCTTTATTGACAGATGTCAGGAGATGTTGAATCAAGTGTGGGGAATGCAATCCCCAGTTCAAAAGAACAGAACATTTTTCAAATCCATTAGCATACATAAAGTATATTTATCTTTATGTAAAATGGTAATTACTTTTATTTTAAATTCAATTTTTTATTGTCTCCCCCACCCTGATCTTTTTAAAGCAGAATAATTTTTCAAATGTTGATTTTCTTTAAATGTAAATTTTATAAAGACAAGTTATTCAAAATAAAGACTATTCTATACTAATTATTACAAACTCTATTTTAATGTTTAAGATGCTGGTATGTATAAATAAGATGAATGTGATCTAACTGTCCACCTTCAGTATTAATCAACTCATCTACCTGATGTCTTCTTGCTATTGCTATACTGACCTCTGCAGGCTTCTGAAGTTGGGAACAATTGTTTACTCTGTGCATAGTGCTGCCGGCCATTGTAGAATAATTTGAAGGACTCTGTAGTTGCAAATGACTTGCATACTTTGATTTATTGATAAGTTTAGATTTCTTTTCATTCTTTGATGAAGAACTTTGCGCATATATATTTTGAAGAATAATTTCAAAAGCAGATTGATCACTCTTGATTACTAAATAACATTTTTGCCCAACCAACTTGTTTAAGTTGAAAAATCTCTCTTTAAAATGTCCACTTTAAAAACTACTTTTTGCCTTTAATATAGGAAAAGATTATTGGCAAGTTAGCTGGTGCAACAATGAGAGTCAAAAACATTTTCTTTTGCAAATAAACTATATGTTGACTCAGACTTTGTTCTATGTGCAGTTTGATTCCATTTTTTCGTCTTTCTGCATAATAAGCATTTTAACTTGTAAGTTAGAGAATCACTTGCCAGACCTACTGAAACTCAAATAAGTTCATTTATGAACTCTGAAAAAAATATTATAAATAACAAATTAGTTTTGTGATATATCTATGCACAATGCAATTTTATCCTGTAGAATTGTGCATTATTTGTAAAAAGTTAGTCTGTTCTTTCTAGCTTAATTCTTCTCACCATTTTGTACTTTAAGATTTCGAACATATATTCGTGCCCAACTATAAGTTTCCAATTAGTCTCTGACACCTCTTTTATACATACATATATATACATGTATGTATGTATATATATGTAACTCACGGTCTAGTCTGGTTGATTTGCAGAGCAGTGTCCCAAATTTTATTTATGTTAGAGACAAAAGCATGTTGAATTGCAGCTCTGTGTATGCCTATTTCTGATTTAACAAATGACAATATATAGAATGCTTAAAAATTTGGGCCTGGAAATGTATTTTTGTCTGGTTTATATTCCATTGCTTTCCTCACTTTTACTGATTTTAGTAACTATTTCATCTGTTTGCTGTAGCTACCCAAATTATTCTTCTAAATAGGTATAGGGGATATCCAAGCAATTTCTATCTCTCTGCTAAGTAGTAAAATCATTTGTGAATATCATTTTCATTCATACGTCTTTGAAAATCAAATTGTTCTATGTTCTATCACCTTTCTTCCATTTACAAAAGTTCAGATGATACTCATTCTGTAATATTTACTCTCAGCCTAGCTGTTAACTGAATCCCGTGTCCTAGAATTTAAATAATCCAAGATTTTCATTGTAAGTGACTATCACTTGAAACATCCATTGATGTTTTCTGATTATTTTGGCCATAAAATGTAATTTTATTTGAAATACACAGATATAACCATAGCAAAATAAAATGTGCCCTTAATACACTGTCTTCAAAAATTTTTTGATGACCAATTGGGAAAATTTTAACATTAACTAGAAGTTAGAGGATCTTAAGGAATTATTGCTCTTCTATATGAAGATGTTAAAAGTTAAGCCAAGACATTTTGAGAGTTAAAACATTCCTTAATCATTTCTTTAAAGTTTTATGTCATGTCCAAGGTATGATTTATAGTCACAACCTTAGATGTGCAAAATTATATGTCTTTTTTTCACTATATCTTAATGGAGCTCATGACCCTCCATTTTTACAGAATCCTGTTGTTTTAAGGTACCCTCAGCCACTTTCAGTTTAAACTTGCCATTTCAAAATATTGCCTTTTCTGATGTTTCATCCTTTCTCTCCTTAATTGATTCAGGAAGGTTGGGAGAAGCTATCTTGCCCCTTGCATCTGACTTCCTCTGACTTGCACAATTTCCATAGAGTATGCATTACTGGCACCCAATCCTACTGCATTCATGCCCACCAGTCACCAGGGTCATGAATTCTCTTTTCTTTAAATCCTAAGCCCAAGTCCCTTCAGGATCATTGTCCTACACAGCTACTTCTATGGCCCTTCTCCATCTCATGAGAGGCCTAGAACCTTTAGTATACCTCTCTTGTATCACACTAAATCCAGAGGGTTTCTGTATGGCTACCTATGGCCAACCTAAAAAAGTAAATAAATAAATTTAAAAAAGTGAAAAGAAACAGATAAAGTTAATTTTAATCCTGTATTTAACTCATATTCAAATACAGTCATGTGTTGCTTAACCATAGAACCACATTTTGAGAAATGCATCATTAGGCTATTTTGTCATTATATGAACATCACAGAGTATATTTGCACAAACCTGGATGTGATAACCTACTACATACCTAGGCTATATGGTATAATCTATTGCTTCTACGCTACAAACATGAATAGCACGTTGCAGTGCTGAATATGGTACTATAACACAATGTAAACATTTATGTACCTAAACATAACTAAACATAGAAAAGCTACAGTAAAAATACAGTATTATCATTTTATGGGACCACCATAGTATATGCAGCCCATTATTGATCAAAACATCATTGTGTGGCACATGACTGTACTATTAGAAAATCTGTCTTAATTTTGGAAAAAAGTTCTGAATCCAATGGAAGCTTTATAAAATCCCAAAGAAATTTTGTTTTTAGCCTTTTATAAATTCCAGCTTTAAGAATGACTTTTGATTTTTAAAAATGACTTTTTATATAACTTGATAAGCTTTTTAAAAAATCATGCTTTAGTTATTTGTTAGAATCTCCAGTTCTAACCATTAATATTTATGTCATACACAGAATCACCTCTTCTATCCACCACTCATAAGAAAAATAAAAAATAAGCCTGTAGTGTCATCTTGAGGAGGTGTAGGCTACTCATAAGTGGATGAAGTTAAGATCTCAATACCTCATATCTTGAGTCTTCGTGAAGGCCATGTGAATGTTAGGGATAAAATTTACAAGTAATATTTTAAAGGCCAAGTGTGGTGGCTCACACCTATAATCCCAGTACTTCGGAAGGCTGAAGCAGGGGAATCATTTGAGGCCAAAAGCTTGAGACCAGCCTGGGCAACAAAGTGAGACTCTGTCTCTACAAAAATAAAAAATATAAAATATTAGCTGGGTGTAGTGATGCATGCCTGTAGTCCCAACTACTTAGGAGGCTTGCTTGAGCCCGGGAGATGGAGGCTGCAGTGAGCCATGATCGCACCTCTGTACTTCATAAAATAAATACATATATTTTTTATTTTTAGAAAAAGAGCAAGACCCTGTTTTTAAAAATAAAAAATAAAATATTTCTAAAGATTGTGGCAACCTTGTAGAGCAGTGCCATATTTCACTAATGTCTTGCATATCCTACCACCTTAATTTTTTTGAGAAGAAAACAAGTGATTTTTATTTTATAATTATATCTGTTTAGACTCACTTGATTTTTTTTTTAAATAATTATGTTTATACAGACTCTGAATATTAGTCAATATCTCAGGCTGATACTAGATATTACCAAGCTAAAGTTGAGCAAGATATCATTGTACTATAAGTAGTGAATGGGATGGGTAGAATATCTACAGAAGCACCTTTTCTTTTTCCTTTAGTAAGGTATAGCAGGATTCATTCCCTACCAGTCTCCCTATCAACATGACTACCACTGCCTCCATACACCAATATACTACTATCTCAACTATGTTGTTTATCTAAATACAATGTACTTCTTTGTCCAATGAGAGATCAGAGGATCATTCTGTGCATTCAGCATTAATGGCAATTTTATCCTACTAACACATGTAGCCACTTAATTCTTTACTTTGTTTTGGCTGGGGTCAGAACAGCTTTACTGAGTGATCAAGTTTCTTGATGCCTTGATCTAAAATGTTAAAAAACAAAAACATGGCCAAGTGACACACGTTCAAAGCATTTTAAAATGGCAGTTGTCTTTTATAAATTAGATAATTTTATAAATGAAAAACTCTGAGTTATAAAACGTAAATCATCATTATCTAGAATTTTTTAAAAATTTGCTGTTACATTCATTAGACCTTATAAGTCAGCACAGTATGGCTGAGGTTTTTTGTTTGTTTCTCCATTTAGCTTATTTGAAACAATTCATCTGTCTCTGAGGGAAAGATCATTAAAATGTTTCCAATTCTAGGTGACTATATGATTGGTGGATTAACAGGAAAAAAAAGTATTTTCACATTTATGTTTTTGCCTTTTCATGGTTCATTTTTTCTGTCATTTTGTGCTTTATGATAAAATGGAAGAAAAAATGTCCGCAAATAACAAGCACTATGTTCTATCCATATCACTAACTAGTCAAACCTGTGATAAGCCTTTTAACTTCTCCAAGCTTCATTTTTTTTGTGGTTTATATTTAATACAATAATATACATACTCCTTTCACTTTTTTAAGAATACAATATATTTGACATCTTTGAGCTTCTGAAAAAAAAGAACATATTGAAGGACTAGCCATCAGGTTCAGATCGTTCTGAATCTGATAGCTAGGTCACAGGAAAAGGTAAATAATAATAATAAAACTGATTTGTTAGTTGACTGAGTTGAATGACAGATTCAGTTTAGTATAATGTTTCCAGCTTATGAAGAAAGAACTTGGATATCCTCAGAGATGATGATGGGATTCAGAAGATACTTGAACATTTATCTTAGATATGGCAACCTATGTTATTTTTAATAAACACTTGCTTTACATAATAGAAATCATAAAAGGCATATTTGAAGTCAAGTAATTTGAATTACATGATAGTTATACACTGGGCAATTTTTTTCATCTATAATTCTAGGAAGAAGTGTATATTACCTGTTCACATTTGTATCATTGAAACTCTAATCCATCTTATCTAATTTTAAAGGAAAAACTCCCTATCTCCAAACTAGAAAAACATTAAAATTAATGATAATAACATCAAAAGATAGGAGGAGAAAGCAGTAACTCAATACTAGTTTGAGATAAAGCAAAAAAAGTGGAAAACTACGTATCTTAGGTGAGAGCTAGATTGGGTAGAGCGTTCATAAACAAAAAGGCTCTACACAAGAGCTTACATAGAACTTAATGTGTCAGACACTATTCTAAGCAGTTTATATCAAATATATCAAATCAATGAAGTCTCACACTCAGTAAAGTAGGTTGGATTAATATTCCCCACAAGGCACAGAAGTACCTATGGTTAATTACCTAACTCCAAAACACATATATTTTTTAAACTGGTACTCCCCACAAAGCTACTACAGCTATCCATTTAAACTTTTCTCTTATATTTCCATGGTAGCTGCTTATCATTTATAAAACAAATTAATTTTAAAAATCATTGTATTTTAATTTATTCATATTGTATATATTTTTTTCTTATAACTTTGGGATAATTTTCCATTGAATTGGAGGTGATAGTTGCATTGCAATCCTGTAGACTGAAGATATTTTAATGAATCTCAATCTCTGTCTTCTAAAATGGTCATCACATTTACAAGAATTTATGGAAAGAATCAGACTGGTGCAGAATGCTGTAATTAGGTGTATAATAAGAGCATCACAATTTGCAATGCATCCTACAGAGGAATAGCCGCCTACTATGATTTAACTAGGATTGGGCAAATGTGCAGCCCTCAGTGCCATTTATGAATTAATCAGGTGCACAAGCACCTCTTAGGAACCTTCACACCGAGTGAGGAAATCTCCTAAGGGACATCATATTAAAACAGCCCTACAAAACTCATTAGTAGAAACTACATCTTCCTATTTTTAATTTAAATATATAATAGAAAAAGAAACAATCTCTTCCAGTCTATCACTGGACTTGAATTAGAGTCATTGTAATAAAGGAATGCTAAAGTTTTTTTTGTTTAGTTTCTGAATAAATGCATATTTTATATCTATGCAATTCTGGAACCAAAAGAAATGTGGGGAAAAAACCATTTTTAATGTAGCTAATAATGTATATAAAACGTATATACCTTACAGATGTGCAAACAGAAGCACACCTGAATGATTTATTCAACCTGAAGATAACATGTAGTGGTTAAAATTATGCTCTGGCTTAATTCAGGCCAATGTCAATGTCGTACTACTTTTAACTATTATCAGCTTTGAAATTGAAACAAAAATTAGACAAAATTGTAAAAAGTCACTATTTTTTTAAGCTAGCTTTTACAGAAATACTTTTTAATGTTTCAGGCAAAGCATGTGATATAAAATTTCCAATACTGACTTCAACTTGAGACAGGGATACACTTTAAGAGTTATTAGCACTCTGCAAAGTGTGTTAAGTCTGACATTCATGATGTCTCCGTTATTAAATAGACACCGTTACGTACTGATTTTCTTATAAAACTTAATAATGATAATGACCTTTCCTTTAGGAATTGGGTTTCTATGCTGAAAACACAGGTAGATATATAGAATTTGATACCAGACACAGACTGCAGCAGACTGTTGAGTTTTTACAGAGAGAGAAGTTGAAATGCATTTTTCACCTTGGACTCTGAACATTGATGTGCCATCATGGCCATCAAATGTATATATTTCGGTTTATAGTGAATATAATTAGTGTTACACTCAATTTATTACCTGATTCATTGTCCTTATGCCCCATTGCATCATTCCACTGCAATGATTTGCACACCAGAGAATCCTATTAAAGGAAAAAAAGCAGCTGATGGTACACATTTCTTTTCATGTCACTTTTCTCTACTTGAAAAGCAGTATTGAGCCAAATTTTTATGACCATACAGAGGCTGGTAGATTGTAGATATAATGCTATGATCCTTAACCTTATTCACAATCCCAGATGAAGACTTATTTCCATATAATGTAACTGATGAGTTAATGGTCCAATTGGCATATTTTTTCCAACTTCAGAAATTCTGATAATTATAAACTAATCATGTCATTAAATATTTCACCTAATTTTAAATGTGAGAAGTAGTTATTAACAGCCTCCATGTATCTTTTGGCCCTAAGACGATTAATTGTTTTGTGATACATTTGTTATATGTTGATCAAGACACAAAGAAGAAAAATCAACCATTATGTCTGTACATACCAAAAATAGGTAAATGTAACAGCCTTTTTACATCCCAAAATACTTACTCAGTATTCTAAAGTTTACATTTTTCCTCCAAGCCTGTAATATTGGTCTGTGCTACATAAATAATATTTTACTTTAACTCTAATCATGTGTATAAGCTTTTAAAAATATAGTTGGCAATCAAAATAGACATCCACACATCAAGTGTTAAAGACTCGAAGAGGGATATGAAAATTCAGCTCAACTAAATTTGAGCCCAACTGAAATCCTGGCTCTTGTTTGCTACCTTTGTTAATTTTAAGCTTTTAAAGTCTCTGTTCCCTTAAATAGAATATTAGTTTGTTTGTGTTGGCAATGTGTGCAGTAAGAAATGCTATGCAGATGAAAGCCATAATTTGAATGTTCATCTCTTTGCTAGATGCTGAGATCAATCTTTATCAGTGTGAAATTTACACTCAAGTATATTTTAACACTGTGTTGACTCAGTGTTAATTGATTTGCACATAACCTATGCAACTGACAAGCAAATAAGGAATCTAAAAATTAGTTGTTCTTTCATAGGTGTCATAATGATAGATTGGGAGGGAGAGGCATTTAACTGTAGGAATATCACCAGAAGAAACGTCTCTAAAGTGAGATATTGGGAACATCTGGAAACGAAAGAGTAAATAAGTTTTCAGCTTGCCTGGTAAGAGTCTAACCCTTTTGGGCTTTGAGACAGCCATGAAAGTGTGTGTGACATAGACAAGAATCTTTGGTTTTATTGTTTACTGAAGACTAATAAACTGTGCCATTTTGAAAGTGAAAAATTTACCAGCACTTAGCTCACTTTATTTATCAAAAGGCTAAAATCAAAATCATGGATTTTAAAATATTCATCATTAGAACCTCAGGATTCCATGGCTTGATTCAGAGACCTCTGAGAAGGGTAACGGTAGGCAACATGGGCAAGGATCCAGGCCTTCTTCCCTCCTTTAATATCATGGATTTGTTTTCCGTTTTTGGATTCTCTATATTATTTCATCTGGAAAAAAAATATGGGGGAGTGATAACACCGTTTAAAAGGAAAAAAAACCACCACTGTTTCTATGTGATTTCTGAGTTTCATTCACAATTTTTAAATACCATACATTTGTTTTTAACATTGGGATAACCATCTCATCAGAAACTATAAATCTTCTCACCTATTTATTTCCTTAAACAAACACTTGTATGGTTACTCCTATGAGCCTCATTCGTTTTTTACTACTTTGTAAATAATTTGCTCATTTCCTATTTATAGCATGTTTGCAAAGCAGGTATCATACAGTGATTCCTGTTTTGCAAATGAGGAAATAGGTATGAAGAGATTAAATCTCCCGTTAAATATACCAGGGATAGTTATGGTAAGAACTGGAACTTGAATCCAAGCTGCTGCTCTAGAATCTATGTGCTTACCCCCTGCACTCTTCTGCTTTTAAATTCTGATGTGTTTGTGATATATTAGTGATATTAATGTAGATTCTTGTTATCTATATTTGTAGATATTTTTTACAAGTCTTTTATGGTTACAAAAAAAGTATGTTTTATCTCTTCGCAACAGTGGTAAAATTTAACTTTTCCAATATAAAAGACCTTTGTAGAGCTATAGAAATATATTTAAACAACTTTTAGGGAAGATTTCTACTCTGAGTATAGATCAAAAATTGCTGTTGCCAACCACAAATTATTTTGGGTAACTAACCCAGAACACAGTTTCCATTAGAAAATATCATGAGATTCACTAGGAAATAAAGTAGGAAATTCAATAGGAAATGAAGTAATGTTTATTAATTCCTATTCTAATTTCTCAATCCAAAATTTACCACATTTAATTCTTAAGGCATTTTATAGCATATGCATGTGGTTTATAGATGGATTTTTTATGTACAAATATAGAGAAGTAGGTAAATAGGCCCATAATGATGAACAATCCCCTTAGTAAAGAAGTATGTATAAATGTACACGTAAAATCTCTTGACTGTTTGCTTACTAATGGAAAAATGTTTTAAATCCAGGATTCTCATGAAACTAAAATTTACCAGATTTTCTGAAATTGATTTGTATTCTCTAGAATACAATCTCTTACTCCCCAAGGGAGTTTAATCATTTTGGTAAATTGTTGGAAAGTAGACTTTGGACTTGAAGACTCTCAGTTTCGTAGTAAATGTAAAATAGAGAAAGAATATCATTAACTGGAGAAAAACTATAGAAAGTTTATTCAGAGATAACTTTTACTTTTTTTTGTAATATTTTTTATTATACTTTAAGTTCTGGGGTACATGTGCAGAATGTGCAGGTTCGTTACATAAGTATACACATGCCATAGTGATTTGCTGCACCCATCAACCGGTCATCTACATTAGATATTTCTCCTAGTGCTGCTATCCCTCCCCTAGCCCCCGAACCCCCGGCAGGCCCTGGTGTGCGATGCTCACCTCCCTGTGTCCATATGTTCTCATTGTTCAACTCCCACTTATGAGTGAGAACATGCGGTGTTTGGTTTTCTGTTCTTGTGTTAGTTTGCTGAGAATTATGGTTTCCAGCTTTATCCATGTCCCTGCAAAAGACATGAACTCATTTTTTTATGGCTGCATAGTATTTCAGGGTATATATGTGTCACATTTTCTTTATCCAGTCTATCATTGATGGGCATTTGGGTTGGTTCCAAGTCTTTGCTATTCTGAACAGTGCCGCAATAAACATATATGTGCATGTGTCTTTATAGTAGAATGATTTATAATTCTTTGGTTATATGCCCAGTAATGGGATTGCTGTGTCAAATGGTATTTCTGGTTCTAGATCCTTGAGGAATCTCCATACTGTCTTCCACAGTGATTGAACTAATTTACACTCCTGCCAACAGAGTAAAAGTGTTCCTATTCCCCTCCCCCACCCAACATCTGTTGTTTCCTGACTTTTTAATGATCACCATTCTAACTGGTATGAGATAGTATCTCAATGCTGTTTTGATTTGCATTTCTCTAATGACCAGTGTTGGATATGTAATAGTTATATATATATTTATGTGGTACATGTGATATTTTGATGCAATTATATAATATGTAATTATGAAATCTGGGTCACTGGGACCTCCATCATCTCAAATATTATAATTTTTTTGTGCTGAGAACATTTAAATCTTCAAGACTCCTTTTAAAATTGTGAATCTCTTAGGAGACAAGTATCCTTTAGCAGATTTTGAACAGGGCAATTATTTTTAACGAGAGAGGTTTTCTCAATTGTGACATTACACTTGTTAAGCAAACACACTCATACGTTGTGTTTCTATCACTTGTTTGACAAACCATAACTTTTTAACAAATTATAGGAAATCTTAGATTGTGTCAAATTGTATCATCTTAGAATTTTAGAATCAATGAATTTATTATATATTACTTTTTTCATTGAAACTCTTAATTCATAAAAGATACTGACTTAGATTAAGTGAGGAAAGTAGACAGATGTTCACTTATTTTGAAATTTGGTACAGCAACTCTTGATTATTTAGGATTAACTTCATGAACAGACATAGTGATATGGGAGGGAAGGCTAAACAACCACAGTGTGTAAGTTAATTATTTAAATAATTTAAATCATTCATTACAACTAGATATTCATTATTGATTATTTAATTATTCATAGCACACTTGTTTTACATTACTAAAGAATATCAAGGATTTTTTTCTGATATCATCAGTATTTGTTGACTATTCATGCAATAATGAAGAGGCAGAGAGGATTTTAGAAGGCTGCACATTAACATACCTTCTGTCATTTTCTTACACTGTTATGATAAGTTAAGCTTTATTTAATTATTCTGACATTTCAGAGAACCCTTTTACTTCATCTTTACAAGGAACATTTTTAACATACCACACATTTAACAAATCATCTTAATAAGGAGAACACATATCAAAGCATTCAACAATAATGTTATATTTTAAAGTCTCTACTGTAATGATAGCTTCTTATCTCTAGATCTTTCTTCCTAGATTACCTGTTTCCATTATTTACTTATTCATTAATTCTTTTATTCATTTCTCATCTTTTCCCTAAAGATTTCAAGGCTCTTTACAAAAAGGATAAATCAAACAAAAATAATATAGCAGAAATAAAAGGAGAAAACTAGGGCTAAAAACAGAAAAGAAAACCTTCCAACATTGAGGGTGAATACCGTTGCTATAATTGAGCATAAAAACTGCATTAAGTTTCCTGGCAGGCTAGGTAAAAAGTACAAAGCAGCAAGTTACAAATCTCTTAGAGAAAAGAAAACATACCATTTGCCCTTGAGAAAAAGTTTTTCCTATTATCAACCCTGGATAGAAATTATTCATGTGAGGCAATATTTTGCAAATTTTATGTCAGCCCACTGAATAACTTCAGAGGGTTCTGACCAGAATTTTAAGAATTGAAACATAATAATGTTGATTTTTGTTATTCAAAGTAGTTGTGTTCTGTAAAGTCCCTGTGAACACTGAATTCGTGAATACCAAATCATTGTCCCTAGGAGAAATACAGGATTCGTATCTGTGAAGCCTCTGGCCACATTTCCTATACCAATCAATACATAACCTTCTTTTATGTGTGTTTCTGTTTAAAGACATCTTATTTAATATATATTATTCATTCACTAATATTTGACCCATGTCCAAAAGAACTATAGAGTCACGTCTGAAAGAAGTGTATGTATCTAACATATATTTTCTCTGTAAGGGGCATCACAGCTTTTTCAAACTTAGGAACACTAGACTTCAGTGCCATGCTAGGGGTCCAGATTAAACAACAAAATCACCAACAAGAAGCACAAGCGTGCTTTTACAAAGTACAAAAAACAAGAAAGGAGATTGTTACCTTGCTCACTTTGCTGTATGCCTGTGAAGTGGGTCAAGTTTTTCACTGCTCTGAGCACGCACATGCCCACACATGACTATGAAAGGGCCATGAGTATTGATTTGGGGACTTACAAAAAAGCACGAGTGCAAAAAACTTTTACAGAGTACAAAAATTAAGAAGGAAGATTGCTACCTTGCTCACCTTGGTATATGCCTGTCGGGTGACTCAAGCTTTTCACTGCTCTGAGCATGCACATACCCACACATGACTATGAAGGTGCCATGATTATTGATTGGGGGGCTTACCCCAAAATTTTAGAGTTTAGATAAATTTGTAAGTACAGAAATCGCTAATTGTGAGAGTTGGCTACTGTATATTGGAAGAGAATAGAGAGGAATAAAGTAGAAATAAATATATTTGAGCCACCTATCCCAGGCAGTAAAACACAAATACTGTTTCATGAAATATTTTTCAGCAATAATATTGAGAGAACTATCGATAGATGTATATGCAAAAATGTCCATATTTATAAATACAAACAGCAAATCACACAAAAAAATGTATTTTTTATGTTTGGACATCATTGGTATAGAGGACATTCAATGATATGATGAACAATTTAATAACAAATTCTGGCTACAGAGTGTGTGTGTGTGTGTGTGTGTGTGTGTGTGTGCATGTGTGTGTGTGCCTTGAAAAGACCCGTTAGGAAACATTTCAAGAATCTTCTCAGGTATTTGATAAGATTCTCTTCTAGGGCAGTAACAGTAGAAAAGAAAAATATAAAAGAGATGTAAGACTCTAGTGCTGAAATAGAAATGCTCCTCAGCAGTCCCCCACCTTTTTGGCACCAGAGACCGGTTTTGTGGATGACAATTTTTCCATGGAAGGGAAGTGGGAGCGGATGAAACCATTCCACCTCAGATCATCAGGCATTAGTTAGATTCTCATACGGAGCTCGCAACCTAGGTCCCTCACATGCGCAGTTCACAATAGGTTTCATGCTTCTATAAGAATATAATGCCTTGGCTCACCTCCTGCTATGTGGCCCAGTTCCTAAGAGGCACCGACAGGTCTCAGTCCCTTGCCCAAGGGTTGGAGGCCTCTGAGCTTGTTGATGATTGAATGTGAGTGCTGGAGTAGGGGAAGAAGAAAGAAGAGACAGCAATGATGTAGAAAAGCAAATCCAAGCTATCTGGAATTGTGCTACCATTTTTGAAGAAAGGAAAACCCATTATTAAGAGCAGGAGTTTTTTCGTTTTTGTTTTTAAGAAGAAGATATTGAGAAAATGCAAGGAATGAAGGTGAAGGTTAATAAAATATTAAATTAATATAGCTAAAGACTTTTAGTTTCTTTCACTCTCCACTAAAATGAAAATTTTAAAAATCAATAACATAACTAAAGATACCATACCACAAAATAGGGGACAAATCATGTCAGAATTTAAAAGAAGGAAATTAAAATGTTATGTCTTTTTAGGTCATAAAATGTGAGGTGATAAAAGTGGGGATGATGTGAAAACTACAGAAATGAAACAGGAATAACCAGGGTCAATGAAGATGAAGTAAGAGAATAAGAGTTATAGTTATATGAGGAAGTATCAGTGAATCTCCCATGTGATCAAATCACACTGTTGCCTTTCTCAGAGAACCCCAAAACATTTTCCAAGACTTTCAGAACTTATAAACCTTCAATGTAAAAAATTCTGCCTTAATCAATGCATTTTTTTTCTAAAATTAATTTTATCTTTTATTGATGCATAATTAATATACATATTTGGGGAATACATATGATAATTTAACACATCCATAATTTACAAAGATCAAATCTGTGTAATTGGGGTATCCAACACCTTAAATATTTGTCTTTTAGTTATGCTAGAAAAATCCAAATTATTCTCTTCTATCACCAATATGTTTCTATTTCTCCTTTCTCTTTTTCTTTGTTTCTTCCTTCCTTTTGTCCTTTTCTCCTTTGTTTCTTTTTTCTTTCTTTCTTTTCTTCCTTCCTCCAACACCAGTTCTCTAAGATAATGGGCAAAATATTCTAAAAACTACAAGATATTGCTTTTCAATGTCTAAATTCCCCTCCTGTGTTATTTCATCCTTCCACGGCATGTTTTGAGTCAGCTTTGGGTAGCCAGTGGTAAATGTTTCTCATTATTTATTATTTTCTCTTAGTTACTATGAGGTTTTTCTCTCATTGGATGTCCTGTGGCTTCAGTGTCTAACTTTTCTTAAGAGTTGAGCTTATTCCCATTGGCCACCAAAGCCATATTAATGACAAAAATCTCATAGGTGTAATCATCATTCTTCTGTTAAGACTTCAATGCATTTGGGGATTTAAGTATCACTCTCATGTAGTTTCAGTTTACAAGGGTCTCAAAATTTGTGAGAGTTTTGGTTTCAGTTATGCATACTCCAAACAATTTTTTTATGCAACAGTGCTAGTATTAATTGTATGTTTAAAGATTAATTGTAAGACTATTATTAATGTAGAGCCACTGAAAATAAAAGGTGCTGTGGAGATAATATTAATAAGGTTTTAAATGTTTCCTCTTGGGATGAAGAACTTTATTTTGTCAAATAAGGTAAATATATAAACTGCTAGGCTTTAGTTGGATTCTCCATGCTTGTGAATTTTAGATCCACTAAAAACATAGCAATTTGTTCACTAGCATGGATAATTAAAGAAAATACAGATATAAACTTACTTTAACATTTGAAAAATCTGCTTTAGAATTTCATGGTGTACTGGATCATAATAACAATATCCTTATTTTTATATTTATAATGTTTACTCTCAATCTTCACTGAATTACTAAAAACAAAAATCTGGTTTTTATAGCCATCTAAAGAAAATCTATTACTTCCATTCCATATGAGAAATATGTTTAAGTTTCATACCTCACTTTGTTGAAAATTCAGTAAAGCAAAGGGGAATTTAAATAAAAATAAACCATCCTCCAGTATGGAAATAAAATGGAGTTTTGTTTTTCATCTCTTCCTGTTCTCAGTGTCAGCCTTAACCAGGTGCAACTAGGGCTCAACTCCCTCCCTGCCATGACCCCAACCTTCTGCCCCCATCTCTTAGTACCTAAGATTGGCTTTGTCTGTTCTTAACATTAAAATAGCACCTTAATATTATTAGACAGATTTATTTAATAAAAAACACATTATTTCTAAATGGCATTCACCCTCTCAGAAGTTTAAATATCTGCCAGAAATTTACCCCAGCACTGACCTTGCTTTCTTTAGCAGAGTACAAGCCTTCAATAAAACACTCTGACAATCAACAGCAAAAAGCCACTTGTCTCACTTGAATATATAATAACAAGAATAAGTTTCCTGGTACTATTCTATATGGATGTATTTATATAAGCACATAGCCTTTTGGGGGTGTTGGTTAGTTCAAAAACATATATTCCAAATGCTGCTTACATTCAAATTCAGCAATTTATGGTTTGTTTTGATCTTTGAAAATGTGCTTGAAGGTTTGAATGCATCTGTGGGCTTACTTCACATAATATATGCAGTTAAATTTTAATACAAACTGACTTTTCCCTTCTACATAGCCACTCTCCAACTGCTGTCAGTCAGCAGGAACTCAGGATATACAGACTCATGTTAACCTCCAGAAGAATGCGATTTCTAGCCCATTCAAGTTGGCCACAGAAATGCCCAGATTGTATTTCAAACTAGAATAAAAGCTGCTTTGGAGGTAATTCTGTATTCCCACCTTTACACTTGCTAGTACAAGTAATCAACCTAAAAGGGAAATATGTATTCAACTTTACATTTGTAATCAAAATGTGAATATTCCAAAAAAACGCATGCATGTTTGCATTCCAAAGAAATATAGAAATGTGGCCGGGCATGGTGGCTCACACCTGTTATTCTAGTACTTTGGGAGGCTGAGGCGGGTGGATTGCCTGAGCTCAGAAGTTCAAGACCAGCCTGGGAAACACAGGTGAAACTCTGTCTCTACTAAAATACAAAAAATTAACCAGGCATGGTGCCACATGCCTGTAGTCCCAGCTACTTGGGAGGCTGGGGCAGGAGAATTGCTAGAACCCTGGAGGTGGAGGTTGCAGTGAGCCGAGATTGTGCCACTGTACTCCAGCCTGGGCTGCAGAACAAGACTCCATCTCAGAAAAAAAAAAAAAAAAGTAATATGGAAATGGGTGGGTAGACACCAAAACTCCCTCAAAGAAATTCAAGGAAAGTAAGAGATTATTTTAACTTGTTGTCCTCTAGTGAATGGATAACACAATATCTAAGTTTTCTCCTAAGCATACATTTAGTACATGAACTTAGTCTATTACATTGGTAAAGTGGCTTAATTTTTGCATTTTTGCCCACCTGCTGGAGGTCCACCAACCTTTCAGGATTCAGCACAAACAACATTTCTACTTTGCAAGTTTTGCTAACTCCATCAAGCTCATTTAGGCTTTCCTCTGTGGTTCTTTATGTTTTACAAACAGGGATTCCCAAACATCAATATTTAATTTTGTGATCCTGCACAACACCCAGTATATATCTTTGACATGCTGAACACACAAAATAGAACTGTTTGCTACGTGTTTTAAAATGGAAATATTCACTCACTAAAGTTCCATTTTAGGCCACCTCTCTGTGAAACTCTCTTTGGCATCCAAATAAAACAGCCTCTTTTGTCTTCTGAGTTCTTTGTTACAGGCCCAACTCATTTGTTGTTCCCACTGTTTCTGCATGTTCTCGACACACTCGTATTTTCTGGTCAACAAGAACAAAAATTTCTGAAAGTCTGGAAGAGTCTAACAACACAGCCCAGAGCCTAGCACATTGCTTGGGGTAATGGTTCAGGGCACTGAGTAGAGATTCAACCAAGATGTCCTGAGTAAACTCTAACTATCCTGACTTGATACTAGATGGCTTATTTTTTTTTAAACTCAATTCTGGTGTCAGCCTTCATCCTGGGGAAAATCATTCCTTTCCAACTCCCATCTTCTTTAAAAAAAAATTATACTGTTTCTACTGTGTTCATTTAATAGGTACTTCTGATGTAAACTCTAAGGATGTTAAACTTTAAAACAGAATAACAGGGAAATATAGGTTGTGGTTTATTTTGGAGGGATTGCTATTAGCCTGACTACAAGGCTAATCTTCAAACATGACTCTGGAGAAAAGGTTAGCAGCCTGAACTCAAACAGGAATGGTTGTTAATAGATAAATGCAATGATGAGGGCTCTCAGGGGTGGGTCAGCTCCCTGACTTTTGACCACCTCAAAAACACAAGCTGTGAAAACACAAGCATTCCTTCATTTTACTTATCATTTGGATCCTCAGCTCTGATTCACTTTTTTCAAAACTTATTTTGGAGCCAACAGGGATTGGTAAGTGAAAGGCTACCTGGGGCTGATTGTCATCAGCAGCAGGGCCCCGCGTGGAGGAGAATTATGGCTCTTGTTCACAAGGGTATGTTTATAATACATCTAAACTTACCTGGCAAAGGTTCTTTGAGGAGACTGTGGAGCAAGGGTGGAAACAGATAAGAACATGACTTGAAAAAGACACTTTGGTGGTTTAGAAAGTTCTTTGGGGGAATATTCCTCCTCTCTATTCAGACTTTTCCATTCTTTATCAACTCAGTTTTATTTAGTATCTGTGTATGAAGTTAAAAACGTGCTTTCTATTATTTTTTTCTATTCAAATAGCTGTGTGCAAGGCCTAGATGGTTCTTAGCACCCATCGGATCACGTACTTTGCTAGTAATACTCATTTAGTCTCGTAAGAATGATTTACCTCAGACCCTGGGCATAATTTGGGAACTCTGAGTGAGTCTGTCTACCAGGCCTGAGAAATGACACTGCATTGTGGGCTTAAAGAGATCTGAGTTACTGTCTCAAGTACTAACTGTGTGACCTTCGGAAAAACTCTTACCTTCTCTGAGCTGGAGTGGTGGGTGGTACTGGAAGACGACTGGGAGATATGGGTGTGACAGGTATTAAAATCCATGTGTCACACATTACATTTCACACCTACTTTTAGAATAGTCTCATCAAAGCGTATCTTCACAATAGACAATTTTTTTATTCTCACAATGAAAACACTTACAAATGATTGTGTAGGAAAATCCTGTGGTTTTACTTAACAAAAGTGAAGATTACATATTATTCAATGCATTATCACAAAGCTCTTTCTATGTGAAGGGACCAAAGTCTAGATATAACTTGTAACCCCACTGAATTCTATGCCTGAGAACAAAGGGTAATTTCTGCTCAGCAATCCTCAGTGGGTATGTAAATGAATGCTGCTGAAATATTCAAAAGCTGATACCAATACAAAGTGAAGTGCAATAATCTAAATGTGTCATTGCTTTCCCCTGCTACTAATTACTAGCTTTAGGCTTTTTTTTTTTTTTTTTTACCAATATTTTGTCTCCATGCTTTTCCTGTACAGATTGAATGAACACCCAACTACATAGGATCACTAGTTTCTCACAGAAACTTTCAAACATTGTCTTCATTTTATTGGCTCCATTATTGCTCTGGCTGTGACCAGTTAGCAGAGTTTGTTGATGTGCAAAATGGCCAAAGTCACAACTTGCATGGGCTAAATTACTCTTTGTTCCATGGTTATAGAAATCACTCTGATGACAGAGGAAAATTCACTGGCTACAAGGGAGATCAAAACTGCTCCACTTCAGAAGGCACATTCACCCAAAGATTAAGAAGTAATGCCACTTGTGCATGTAGGGAAGTTCACTGGTAACATAATACCATCCTCTTAAATGAAACTCTTAAAGTATGGAACTGTGTTTGGTTTATACTTTCTCTCTAAGCCCCTTGACGAAGTGTCCCCTTTCTTAAGGATGGAGTCCCAAGAGATCCTCTTCTGTGAATCTCAGAGGCTACCCTTCCATTCAGCACATGACATATTCAGCAGTTTGCTCCTCAGATTTTCTAATCTCCACCAGCCATGGCCAGCCACTCATCTAGCAGCCCAACTGCTGATGGTTTGCAAAAGAAAAAAAAAAATTGGAGAACACAAAATGAAACTGAATTGTCTCAAGATTTCAGTGCAATGAAGCTTAGTGGTGTTTTCTCTTGTGTGAGATAATTCTTTCCATTATCAATTACAGCCACTCTATTTACATCCCTGATTCCTCAGAGGGATTCAGATTTATTGATTAAATTGTGGGGCTAATCCAAAAGATATTTACAATGCTTACTCAGAAATAGCTTCTCCTTTTAGACACAGAAACTTGTGTCTGGCAAAAGCTTGTTTGTAGGCTTTGCTTTCCATCAGGACAAATTCTCTCCCTGAGTGGCGAAGGACATGAACAAACACTTTTCAAAAGAAGACATATGTGAGGCCGACATACGTGAGGCCAACATATGAAAAAATGCTCATCATCACTGGTCATTAGAGAAATGCAAATCAAAACCACATCGAGATACCATCTCACACCAGTTAGAATGGCAATCATTAAAAAATCTGGAGACAAAAGATGCTGGAGAGGATGTGGATAAATAGGAACACTTTTACACTGTTGGTGGGAGTGTAAATTAGTTCAACCATTGTGGAAAACAGGGTGGTGATTCCTCAAGGATCTAGAAATAGAAATTCCATTTGACCTAGCAATCCCATTACTGAGTATATATCCAAAGGATTATAAATCATTCTGTTATAAAGACACAGGAACACCTATATTCATTGCAGCACTGTTTACAATAGCAAAGACCTGGAACCAACCCAAATGCCCATCGATGATAGACTGGACAAGGAAAATGTGGCACACATACACCATGGAATACTATGTAGCCATAAAAAACGATGAATTCATGTCCTTTGTAGGGACATAGATGAATCTGGAAACCATAATTCTCAGCGAACTGACACAAGAACAGAAAATCAAACACCACATGTTCTCACTCATAAGCAGGTGTTGAACAATGAGAACACATGGACACAGGGAGGGGAGCATCACACATTGGGGTCTGTTGTGGGAGGAATAGGGGAGGGACAGTGTGGGGTAGGGAGGTTGGGGAGGGATAACATAGGGAGAAATGCTAGATATAGGTGACAGGGGGATGGAGGCAACAAACCACATTGCCATGTATGTACCTGTGCAACAATCCTGCATGTTCTGCACATGTACCCCAGAACCTAAAGTGTAATAAAAATGTATATATTTTTTAAAAAAGAAACTCTTTAGGGCCTTTTGAAAATTGGTCCCAAATAGACCCACTCCTCTATCACTAACTTAATAGGCATAAATCCGGGGTTGATTTAGCTTATGCATGAGCCGTACTTGGGGCCACTAATTATTAACCTTATGAATCACAGAATTATTTTATGTTACTTATTCTTAAAAGAGTTTTCAATGCATAGTTTTATCAAATTAATCATTTTCAAATGATTTCTACTACACAAACATGATGATAACAGATACAGATATGGATATAGATGAAATATCCAGAGCTACCACCCCAACTTATCTTTTCTCTTATAACCACATTTCCCTTCACTTCAAGGAAAAAAACTTAAAAACCGGACTAAATCATTCTGCTCATATAGTCACATTCTCTAAATTATGTATCAGCATTAGAATTCAAAAGGATAATAAAAAAAGTAAAGGAAATTTGGGAAGCACCTAAATATTATCATTAATTTATAGTTATTATTAATGAAATAATATACAATAGCATGAGAGAATTTTTACTAATATTATTAATAAATATTGTACCTTGAACGCTTACTGTGTTTGGAACTGTGCTAATAAGCACTTTACATACTTTTCCCCATTTAATCCTTACACCATTGGCAATAGGTAGGTGCTCCTATTAGCCTCACTTTATAGGAGAGGAAAGTGAGTCTTAGCATGGTTGAATAATGAAATCAAAGTTAACCAACTAGTAAATGAGAAAGCTGGAAATTGGATGTAAGTCCATCCAACTCCAAAAATGTTTAATGATGTATTCTCCTTTATCATTTTTCTTCCTTTATTTCTTCCAAAATGTTTATTAAATATCCCTTATTTAGGAGGATTTTGAGTTAATGTCATAAAGTATACCAGAAAATGTGAGATAGATTTTGTCTTTAAAGAACTTACAGTTCAGCATCCTGCCCTGTCACCCAGGCTGGAGTGCAGTGGCACAATCTTGGCTCACCACAATCTCCACCTCTGTGGCTCAACTGATCCTCATGCCTCAGCCTCCCAAGTAGCTGGGACTACAGGTGTGTGCAACCACACCTGGCTAATTTTTGTAGTTTTAGTGGAGACAGGATTTTGCCACTTTGACCAGGCTGGTCCCAAGCTCCTGGCTTCAGGTGATCTGCTCACCTTGGCCTTCCAAAGTTCTGGGATTACAGGTATGAGCCACCACTCCTGACCCGACATATAGTCTTTAAATGACTATGTTTAAAGGACCGCATTGACAGAGTACATATGAAATATATCTGAAATAATTGTAAAATTATCCTGAGTTGTATAATAATTTTTAAAAATTCCACTGTCCAAATACTAAGATCTTAGGAAAGATCTAAATGGCTGGAAAGACCATAAAAGAAGACCAGAAACAGTATGATTCTGAGCATAGGTGCAAAAGAGGGGGTAACCTAAGATTGGTCAGGAATTAAATGATGCATCCTCTGAATAGCTGGATAAATGGGCAATATTTTATGAAGCAGTCTAAGTTTTTGAGAAGGCAAATTCAATATTGTATATCTCTAGCCAAAATATGGAATAATTGAAACTTAGACTATTCTCTCATTGTGAAGACATAAGAATGATTTAGGAAACAGGATAGTGTCAAAAAGAGAACTGTGGACTCAGAATAACCCGTGTTTGAATTCTGGTTCAGCCATGTTCTAAACAAAATGCTTAAATTATCTGAAACTGTTTTCACATCAGTAAACAAGAAATAATAAAAGTGGCATCTGCCTTATAGATATGTCATATAATATTTTATATATGAAACACTACATGAGGAAGGTACATAGCTTGATCTTATGCCTTTCCATCTTTAGGAATATCAGTATTTTTAGGAAGATGCCCTTGTCTTTTCTCCCTCTCATAGGTGAATTTCTCCTAAACTGCTTCATAAAATGAAGATGTTTTGTTAACAATGAAAATGAAATAGAATAAGCAAAGGGGATATTGAAAAATACCTGTACAAGAAAAACAATTCATCACATAACAAGGTGGGACCAAAAACCAGAAATATATGCCAAAAATATATATGTACATGAATACATTTATTTTTATTCATGATATTTAATTCCCAGTCTATAAGTTAAATAATTAAAAGTTAAATCAGCCCTCTGGACTGAGTAATGTATTATTTGGTATAGTTGAGAGAGAATGTTTGAAAAAATCTTTTTCTTTTCTACTAGCATATCTCCTGAACTTTTATTAAAATGGAAAACATTAATATAGACTCTAGTAGTCAACATGCTACCATGTAAATAAGACGAAAGAGAAGATGGGGAAAACCTGTCCTCCTGATAAATATAATCTTCTCTTGGTAATTTCACCTGTTACTATGGTTTTAAATATGACTAAGCACCAGGACAACCCATCCACTACTCTGAACTTTGTGGATTCACCTCCTACTAAATATCTTCCTTAAGATATATGATAACATTTAAGATTTTGTCATGGCCAAAACAGAATTATTTATATGTTCTCCAAATTTTTTCTAATTCCTGTTTCCTCCAACCCAGTCAATAAGAATTCAACTCTTCCATTTACCAAAATCTTAGTATCAGTATTCACATCTTTTTCTTACATTTTATTCCAATCCATCAGCAAATCCAATTTGATGCACCTTCAAAATACACTTGGAATCCTACTATAGTCAAAACCAACATCATCTCTCATCTGAATTATTTCAATAACCTTCTAACTGGTCTTCCTACTTTCATTCTTGTTTCTCTGAAATGTATTGTTTACACACAAGTAAAAAGAATTCTTTTTAAAAGGTAAGGCAGATGATGTCGTATTAGAATTCCCCAAAACTCCTAGTAACCTCCCATTCATCCTGTAAGGCTCAACATGATCTTGTTCCTGCAACCTATCTGGAGGTATCTCTTACCAGTCTCTTCCTGACGCATTCTACTCTAGCAACATAGGCCTTCTGACTCTCTCCAAAGCAGGTAAATTCTCTTCTTTGGGCCCTGGGACTTTTTCTTCATCCTTTTAGAAATTTCTTTCCCGAGATATATGCACGCTTCTGTCTATATGTACTTTTAATCTCTGCTCAAAGGACACCTTCTTTCTCAGAGAGACTTTTTTTTCTAATCATTCTGCAGAAATAGCACCCTCCTCCTGTTTTTCTCTATTTACATTATTATGCTTTACTTCTCTTTAGAGCACTTTACCACCTAACATTTTATATATCTGCTTGTTTATTTTATGATCATCTCAGTCCGTCCCACTAAAGCATAAGCTCCAGGAGGGATTTAGACTATTTTGTTCACTATTACATTCCCAATGCCTGAAAGAATAAGTGGTCATTAGAATGTGCTGATATGTGCTTGTTGAATGAGTGAATGATTTAGAAGCCTGAAGCAGAGAAAATTTAAATACACTTTATGTGCCAAAGTTACATAAAGTGGAGTAGGCATAAGAACCCAACATTCTGATTCTGGATTAGGGCTTTAAATCACTGTTCTCTGTGGAACCTGAGAGAGCTATTGTAAGGATTAAAAGATATAACCCAGGTCAGTTTTCCATCCTCATATTTGATATGCAGTAATTACTGAGTAAATGATAATTTTCTGTTTATTCCCAGTAATTCCTCAACTTCAGTCCCCCAATGGTTGGTAATAGAAGATAAAATCTGTTAACAATCATTGATTTTTAAATATCCAACTTGAAATCTACTTTGTATTTATCACAGAAGGAAATAAGTGATGTGACTGTCCCAAATTTTAAGTAAAATGACTTTTCCCAGTTGTTCCCTATAAAATACATAAAGGGTCCTGACCATCTAGAATCTGTGGTCAATTTGACCTCACTTATAAAATTCTGAATAAAACAAGAGGGCAACATGTAAAGAAGTAAGGGGTATAGAATATGTTAAGACTGTGTATAAATGCGCTATCATATATATATATATTCTATGTATTCCTTAGAAAGATAGAATGCAGGTAAAATCTATTAAGTATGGGTTGTCTCTTTCTGAACAATCAAACTTAAACTCCCATGGCCTGACCTGAAGGTTAAACACAATTAGACCCAGGGTGATGTTGTCTTCACCTCTGCCCCTTCCCCCGTGTTCCACTTCTTTCCTCTTGCACACCTTTGAGTCTTTCACGGGGTCCAGTCAAGGTCAGCTGCAGATGGATATCTGGCACTTGGTAGAAATATTAACAGCATGTAGACTGTAATAAGCAGGACATTTTTTGAAGTAAAATAAAACTTACTGTGCATTAATACTGATCTACAACCAGCAAAACTCCAGATTGAAGCACCAGTTCTCTAAAGTGAAGTGTGGGAGAGGTATTCCATTTTGTAGATGGGAGAACAAGATAATAATTTATATTTTTTTATTGTTGTATGATAAACTGAGAAGGAAATAAAACTTTGGTGATAATCTGTGTATTTACAGTAATTATATATGATTTAGAAATAAAATATATTAAGATGCAAAGTAAAATTATTTTACTGATAGCATTCCATAATAAGAATATATTAGATTATATTATTCATTTTAGTTTTCAGAATAACAACTTACCCCAAACTTAATGGTTTAGAGCAACATATGGTTTTATCACACAGTTCCACGAGTCATGAGTCCTGGCATAGTTTACCTGTGTCCTTACCTAAAAGCTCAACTGGAGAAGAACCTGCTTCCAAGTTTACTTGAGGTTATTGAAAGAGTTTATTTCCTTGCAGCTATATGACTGATGACCTCAGGCCCCAGAAAACTTCCTACCTGGTGGCCCCCTCCATAGGTAGCTTATAACATGACTGTTTGCTTCTTTACAGCCAAAAGGAGAATCTCTCTGCTGCCAGTCTGTGAAGGCAAAGTATTATATAAAAAAACAAAATCACAGAAATTGACACCTTATCACCTTTGCCATATTCTATGGTTTAGAAGCAAGTAATAAGTTTCACCTGCACTCAAGGAGGAAAGATTATTCAAGGGTCCTTCTGGGTCACCTTAGATTATGTCTTCCATAGGATCCATTCTTCAAAAGAATATCTAAAGGCTATCTTTCTAGCTTCAAAACCCAAAGTTTAATTTTAGTTTTTAAAAAATTTAGCTGAAACATGACTTTCTTCCTAGAAAATTTATTAGATCAATGCAGCTCAACTCTGATCACCTCCTAATTGGATTTCTTCAACAATTATTTTCTAAGTTCAGGCTGTATTATGTTGTACCTCTCAGTTGATGCTAACAAGTGCGTTTATTTTGTGTTCCTCTAACGTGTATATACTTCAAAGACATAAATTTAGATTATCTCATAAATAATAATACCACTATATTAAGATTGTCAGAGAGAGTAACGTTTTAATCCGCACTTCCCGTGTTCAATAGCACACTCCTAGTGTGAAAGGAGAAATTCCACATCTTGTAGAAAACAAAATGAAGACTGAGGGGCAATGCAATATGGTTGAAACACATAGCAGTAGTCACCGACAGGGTAGGTATTAGACCTCAACATTTTCAATCCTTTATCCTTTGTTCATTCCATTAGGTCATACTGTTTCCAATTAACTAGGAGTAATCTTTCAAGACAGAAATAATCTTTATAAAAAAAAAAAAAAAAAAAGAAAGCCTTGAGAATTCAGTCAGCACTAAAACCTTCCTTCCAATGTACCGTCTGGATGAATAATTCCATCCAAAGAGGTGTGGCTGTTTTTATTTTTAAATTTTAAAAGGGGGATGGGTATTAGATTACTTACTTTCTTAAAGCTGTGCATTTAAGAGTCTAGCTCTTCTGGGCCAGCATTCTCAAAAGAAAATGGGAAATCAGGCTCAGTTTACAAGTCAGTTCTATGTAGTTGCTTAAGACTCAGAAGCAACTATTTTTGGTTGATGCATTCTTTGTTTCAATCTGGTCTTAACAAGGTGAAACAAAATGTTTAGGTCATATATTCACACAATTGGATTGCTAATTCAATAGAAACTACCATTTAGTACAATGAAAGCAAATTTATTCTATTTCATCAATTTCTTGGCTTTTTGGGAAAGAAACTGATAAAAAAAATATAGATTTTATGCCACAGATAATCATGGCTTGTAAAATGCTAAGAGAAAAAAAATGCAAGAGTAATTTACTGAATATGGTTTCTTTCCATTGGAAAATGCTTTTTTTTTTTTTTTTTTTTTTTTCCGGAGTCTTGCTCTGTTGCCCAGGCTGGAGTGCAGTGGCAGGATCTCGGCTTACTGGGCTTACTGCAACCTCCAATTCCCTGGTTCAAGGGATTCTCATGCCTCAGCCTCCCAGTAGCTGAGAGTATAGACATGCACCACCACGCCTGGCTGAATTTTGTATTTCTAGTAGAGACAGGGTTTCATCATGTTGCCAGGCTGGCCTCAAACTCCTGGCCTCAAGTAATCCACCTGCCTCAGTTTTCCAGAGTCCTGGGATTATAGGCATGAGCTACCATACCCGGCCTAGGAAAACACATTTCTAAGAGTTCAGTTAAATGGCTCCTTTACCAAGAAAAGTGGTAACAATTCTATCATTGCTTCTATAAGAGATTCTCCAAGGTCCTCACTCACTGAACTCTGATATCCACAAACTTCTGCTTCTTCTTCATCAAGTGACTTCTTTCCATAGCATGCAAGCAGCACGCTACAAGAGAGGCTATGGGAACACTGGGATGTTAGGAGTATTAGTATATCTGCTTATTGAGGAAATCATGATTCTTCACATCCTTCCTCTTGTGTGAATTACAGTAATACAAGATAACAGCAATACCTGCTTTTGTTACAGGCAAATCTCTAACCTGCTGTTGCCACATTTGGGTCCCTTTTAAACCTTTTCATCATTTAAATTAAAATACAGCAAGGAATTAAAAGGGAAGTTTGCCATTTCTCATTTGATCAGATATCCAAGAACAAAGTGAATTTCTTCAATATTGTGAGGTTCGCATGGTGAACACTAAGAGACCTTTCAGAAAAAGTATTGGTTAAGTCCTTTGTCATATTATGAGTACATTTTAAAATAATATAAATGATCTTTAATCATGATTTTATATAATTTCTAATAAATTCAAATGTATATTTGTTCCTCATTGAATTTTAATGTCAGAACTTTGTAAATGAAATCAGTATTTTTCTAATTGGTTCTCTGCTGATTTTTAGAAAATCATCAACCCTGTGATACATTTTGGGAGTTTAGTGTAGGGAGTACACACACATTGCATTCTGTCATTTTTTTAAGTCCCCTCTAATGAATTCTTAATTACATTATTCAAAAGATCCATTATTCAGCATTCATCTCACTGCTAAATGAAAGTCTTTACCTGACAAGTGAATGAAATGAGTCTAAATGCTTTCCATGCCACCTAGGGATTCTGAATAGACTTTTAGCCTAACAGCAGCAATAAGCTTCATTCCTGCTTTAAATTTGTGTGGATTGTTTTTAGAGATGGGTTAGCTATGCAGTAGTCTACCAATGTGAGCAGCACTTAAATTCCACTTTGTTCTCAGACTTACCTTGGGCCAGAAAAACTGCAAACAAGGTCAGACGATCGCTAAAGGTAGAAGAAATTCCATACACATGTAAGATTTGATAACCTGTAAAAGCTTTCAGATACAAATGTGCATCACCTGCAACACTAAGATGAGGAGAGCAAACTTCCTAAGAGGCGCTTGTACATTTTCTCATTTCTCATTGTGAAGAAAAAAGTAGATGTAGCCAGAGAAACTCAGAGACCTTCAGTTGCTAACAAGATTTTTGTCTTAATCACACTTCCATTGCTTTCAACACACTAATGCATAATACTGGTAGTAAGAAAGTCTCAGGCTTTTGTGCCTTCTGTAGCCATGCCAACAATGAGCCATAGATACTAGTCTATTCATCGAGCAGCCCTCATATCTCCAAATTATGCCCCCCAGAAGATATCTAACAAGAATGTAAACTAACAGTAATGTATAATAGTCTGGGCCGGGTGCGGTGGCTCATGCCTATAATCCCAGCGCTGTGGGAGGCTGAGGCGAGTGGATCTTCTGAGATCAGGAGTTTGAGACCAGCCTGGCCAACATGGTGAAATGCCATCTCTACTAAAAATGCAAAAAATTAGCTGGGCATGGTGATGGGTGCCTGTAATGTCAGCTACTCAGAAGGCTGAGGCAGGAGAATCACTTGAACCCAGGAGGTGAAGGTTGCAGTGAGATCATGCCATTGCACTCTATCCTGGGCGACAAGAGCAAAACCCTCTCTAAAAAAAAAAAAAGTCTGTGCTCCAGAACTCTAACTAGTTCTATAGAATATAAGCAAAGCTGCTAGCAATATAGGTTTAGTGAAAGCAACTTTCATATTCTAAATAATCTAAAGCAACAAACAGAATCTTGACACTGTCTGTCCCTACTTTCAGGAGAGAAAATTATCAAAAGCGTCTAACAAGATGGGCTTACTTTTAATTTTGTTTTTGTTTTGTTTTGTTTTGGCTTGGCTTGGCTTGATTTGATTTTGTAGAGTATATAAATCACTGCTTGCTCTGCTAAGTTTGGGGCTCTGTCTATGTGCAACATGTGACCAAGTGTAAGCCCTATGTCACATATTCAGCCATGCATAGCTAAATGACTCAATTACTTCATGTAATTGCATCTAACGCTAAGTTAACAAAAACATTGAAGAAATTTTTGGATCTTCAAGTCTATATCAAAATATCATTTTTAGAGCTAGCATAAGTTTATTAACTTATTTAGTTCATGATTCAGTGCTCTCTTTTTACAGAAAGTAGGAAATATCCCTGGGGAAAAAAAAATTACATCTTTCTTTCACTATTGTTTTTCTAACTTCATTGAACCTAAAATTGGAGAAGAAATTTTTCTGCAACTGCTGCATAGAGTGAAGAAAGTAATCGGAAAAATCTTACCATAAAATTACTCCAAAGACAGTAGGTTTGTTGTATCTTCAGGAGAAAAATGTGTTTTAATGTTGCCATATTAATTGAATATCTTGAAAATCAATGATAAATGCACACATTTTATGTCAATGCCTTTGGATTTTTAAAGAATACAGAATAAATGGCAGTCCATAATGCAATAACGATAGAGACGTGTCATAGAACTAGAATGTCACTAATTGAGTAGAAGTCATGAATAGGTGGCGATTTACTCTTTTCACATTTTTGATGAGTTTAAGATTATCACATCAATGGAAGGCCCAATCTTAAAATGTATTTCTGATCAGCCAGAGGCGAAGCTTAAGATGTGGCTTTGGAGTTGCTCTGTCTCCAATCCCTACTGCGTTGGAAAGAGGAATGAAAAGATACAACTTTCTTTATAATCAGTCCTATGAGTTGCACCTATTTCTAGAAGATAATCCCCACTATAATATGCTTAGGGATTGGTTAATGAAACACCTGGCATTTTCTAATAGGGATGCAATACTTTCTAGCTGCAAACAGATAAATGAATAAGCGAATAAATAAATAAATTCATTATTTAAAATGCATATGAAATATCAGAAGAAAATCATATTAATCTACTCTTTTAATAAGCAGTGTATGAGAGTGCAGCTCATGGGGATTTCAATTTTCTCACTGAAAGGAGTGGGGAATCCCCTGCTGAAGATCCCCACCCCTGAACTCCAGCCCCAGGGTTCAAAGCGCTCAAAGCTAAAGGCTAGATCCACAGCATCATAGAAGACTTCTTGGTATGACTTAAACTAGAACATTGAAAAATATTCTTTTTTATTACATCTCTGCCAGATTTTGGTATCACAATGATGCTGGCCTCATAGAATGAGTTAGGGAGGAGTCTCTATCCTTCAATAGTTTCCATAGGAATGGTACCAGCTCTTCTTGGTGCCTCTGGTAGAATTCAGCTGTGAATTCATCTGGTCCTGAGCTTTTCAAATGAGTCTAATCATAACAAACACACTTACATAAGGATGAAACCAATGCAAAACTTACCAGAGCATCTGGGTACCCTTGGTTCCTGAGCCAAGGAAATAAAGATCAGCACAAACTCTATTTCTAAGATGATGCTACATTTGTTGGAAAATAAGTACTGTGCTAAAAAATATGATTCTATGTTTATCAAAGTCCCTTTCACTTACAGAAGAAAACAGATCGAACATCTCTCCCAGGGAAGGCATGTCCCCACTGTCTGGCTAGACCGTTTTACGTCTTGATACCCCATCCCAACGCAGGTGGAAAGTAGACCTTAAAATAAAAGAAGCAGACAAAGAACTTGCCAAGCTTCCACACACAACATATGCACATTTGTAGAAAATAAAAAGTATGTTTAGGGGGAAAATGAGGCTGTTTAAAGTTAAGAGTGCTGAGGGAATGAGTAACCCCTTGCTTGATGTCTGGCAATTTACAAGGCTCTGCACAATTAGTTTTTCATCTGTAGTGCAACAATCCATATTTATCTCTGCTGCTGCCAGGAAAAATATACTAGTGCAGCTTAAGAATAATATTTAAAAGTGAAAGAAACAACAACTGTTTAATTATTTTGTTGTTTCTTACGGTTATAAAGGATGATGTTACTTAAAAATCTCAAAAGCTCCTTCCCTGCTTTTTCCCAGAACCATTGTAAGTATCAACTATTGTTTACAAGATGTAACTTATTACTTTGAAATATCATTTTATTATTTTTAAATGAGGTAATTTGCAATTCCCTGTACCATCATAGGTGTCTCTTTCTGAGCCCCTTTGAAAAGGAAATTTATAAAATAATAACACAGTGTGGTTTCTGTGTGACAATTTAATTTATTTTTAACAAATCGATGCTGCACTTTAACCTTCTGATTGTTTACCTTTTATGTATCTATTAGACACAGAAACTGCATTATAGAGTATTTTAGCTCTCTACCGATAATGATAAACAGGAAGAAGGAAAATGAAACTCCTTTGATAAAGGGCATTCCTTCACAACTATGATTGATATTTTCTTTTCTTGTTAAAAGTAATAGCTATTTTCCGTTTGTTCCTTTTCATTTCAGTTAAACTATCCTTAATGTTTCATATAGAGGAAGGTTTCCTTTTGTTCATTAATTTTTTTGCCACTAGAAAGCAAGCATTTGAACTTCCTCCCAATCAAGTGATTTTGGCTATCACATGCTTGGATACAACAACTAATGTCAAAGTCCACTTTCTATTTTTTTTTTTAGCAATTATTCTGAAAAATATGTTCTTATATTCAGGGCATTTTGAAAAATTATTTCAAATAGGCTAAATACATTTAATTAAATGGTTCTCAAGATTGTTTCTCAATCCCATTCCCACTGCTCTGTGCAGCCCCAGAGGTCTTTTCAATTCCTTGAAAAGTTCTGTCATTTATTCTGAAATTATGAAATTATAAGACAGAAGTACGAGTTTCTCACAGTCATTAATGTGTTAAAGGAGATGTGCAGTAGAGGTGATCCTTAAAGTTTAAACTTAGAATTATTGATAGCTATAAAAGCACTCGCTCAAAACCACCTAACCTTCTTAGCTGGTTAAAAGAGTATAATCCTCTCAGTTATTAGAAGACCTTTGAAGTGAAACACAGAAACTCAGCCCTTCTGCCTGTTTTTAAAATTCTCCTTGACTATAGACGAAATCACAGGGCAGTGTGGGCTGAGCCCTGTCTGTGCAGTGAGCAGCAGATTACTTTACTTGAACTTTGCTCCAGTCAGGACATTTTAAGGCTTATAAATCTTGAATCCATCTAGGTTCACCTTAAATTAGGCTTGCAAAAACACACTCCAAACTCCAGTTGTCAGCCTGGTGGCTTTTGGCCAGATGCCACTCGGCAGTCAAAACACTGATTAATTGTCATTTCTCTTTCTCGTTTTTTTTTTTTATCTCAGACACAGTTTTTTAAGGGGAAAGAAAAAAGAATATGCAAACTAATTTGATTTGGGTAGCAGCTATAGCTGAATCATGGTATTGTTAGTAGGTACATTTTATATTTAAAATTTATTTGATAAAAACAGAGAGCCAGGCAGCTTCACTGTGTATATATATTCAATAATGCCATCTACTGCACAAGAAATCTGGGGCTGGGCCAGGAAGCCATGCCAAGATACAACGGATTTTTCAATTTTCCAGCAAATAGAAACAAAATACTGGTTTCAGAAGGTGTACTCAACAAACACTTCCCAATGTGTTTCTGATTTGTGGTCAGAATGTTTTTACTGCTGGTGCCCTGCACTTTTGAGACATTTATTTCCTAAAAGAAAGATTCCTTTCTATAAACCTCAACTGTCTGTTTTTCAAAGCAATTTAAAATCAAACACACAAATAAAATTCTTAACATATGGAAACCTTCATATAAGGCCTTACGTATTCAGAGTTAAAATTGTTTTATAAACTGTAATGCTTTGCAGATGAAAATACAGAGAGGATGACTGTTTTTAGCACTAATGCTTTTTGACAGCGTTAAACCTTGTTTTAGTAATTGACATCAAAATGTTTGGTGGTTTTAAATGGACTATTAATAAAAATGGCATGTTTTAAGTTTTTTAGAAATTGTGCTTAATACTGTGAAGTGGGATAAAATTGCAAATGTAATATGGTGTTTTTATTATTAAAAAAAAAAAATCTTTATAACAAAACAATCCTGATTCCTCTCCCATGTCTCCAGAGGAACTTCTGAAGCTCAAAGCAAGAAAATGTTTCCTCCTCATCCATCCTCAGATTCTCTACTGAAATAGACCTTCCACAGATCACAGTTTGGAAGAAGACAAAATAAAACAAAATTGAAAAAACAAAACAAAACAAAAAAAACAGCATCTTTTGCCATGAGACCCTAGATGGCTGCTAAATCCAACTAGATTCCATGGCACCATGAAAATGTACTCAAACATCTCGATTATGAACTGGGAAAAATAAATTAGATTAGAAGATGTGAATTTTAGTGCCACCTCTATCATAAATCATGTTGTATCCAACAAACCACTTAAAACTCTTCTGATAAGCAAAAGGGAAATAATCATATTTACTCTGCCGATACGGAAAGACTATTGGGATGAGATTATGACACACTATGTGAAAATCTTTGTAATGAAGGCAAAACCATTCAATTTTATTTAAGGCATCAAGCATCTACCGAGCACCTATCAATGCTCATCTACAATGCATGAAAGAGACGAAATGGATATGAACATGAGGACTCTTACCCTTGTGGAGATTTTGAAGAATGAATTGAATGGAAGTAGAATATAGGCTGAAGTTCTATCTAGAGATTCATTTTGTTCATGGGGGAAAAAAAATGAGAAAAGAAATGAAGGAGGAAAATGGCACTGTGTGTTTCTGGAACTTGAAATGTTCCAGCATTGCAGTTTGAAGATAGATTGGTAGACAGAAACAAATATGACTGAGTTTTTGGTACATAAAGAAGCATTGTAAAAGATTGTCGTTTATTTATTCGTTCAACAAATACTTATCGAGCGCCTGTCATGATCCTGGACTATACCAGTCAGTCAGTAAACTAAGGTGAAATAAAGATATCTAGTCCTTGACCTCCTTGTACTCATATCTAGGTTTGGAGACCTTGGACCTGATTAAATAGGGAATTCGAAAGATGTAGTTCAGGTCAGATATGGTGGCTCATGCGTGTAATCCCAGCACTTTGGGAGGTCAAGGCAAGAGTTTTGCATGAGCTCAGGAGTTTGAAACTACCCGAGGCAACATAGCACAACCCTATCTCTAATTTTTAAAAAATATAATTCACATTTCCTAGAGACTATACTGATGTCAGTGTAAGCTTGGACTCCAGGGACGAGAGATGGAGATTGATGTTAGTACACAGGCCTTTCTTTCTGCTGCCTCTGGGTCCCTCTGTGCCCACTTTCTACTTGGTTACTAAGCCTTTTATTATGTTGATAAAAATAATGGGAGGGATAAAACTGCCAAATGGAATATCACAAGGAAAAATGCCAAATGGAATATCAAATGGAAATAGACAGAACTATCAGGTATTTCTAAGAAAAGCAGGAGGAAAGGCAGAAGAGTGAAGAATCTCTAGCTTATAATTTGAGAGAAGTTTTAGGTTAGAGATTGAGATGTTGGAAGGAAGAAATTTTGAGATGAGTAGCTGCTGTCCGTGTAAAGTATATTGAGAATGGCAGAGATGAAAAAGAAATATTTAAATGGTATAAAGAAATGCAAACATTGACCCTGATTATTCTTGAAATTTTATTAGAAAACAAAGGAACATGGTGGAGACGATGCTGAGACTGGAACTGTGATTTGGGAAGGAATGTAGACCTCAGCAATTGATGTTTCAGGCTGAGACCCAGACATTTGTGTTTGCTGATGTGAACAGAAGTATTAAAACTTTTCGTAAGAATTTATATCAGTCAACAAATACTGAGGAATTTTAGAGTACAGAGATCTCAGTCTCAAGGAGACTGCATTTTAACAATGTGACATGTTTTAAAAATTAAAATATGATGAATATATTAGCTCAATTAGTCATTTCACAATGTATATGTATTTCAAAACATGTTGTACATGATAAATATATATGATTTCATTTTTCACTTAAAAATTAAGTAATGTAAAACAATATGATTGACAAATATAAATTTTATATATTTATGGTATACAATGTAATGTTTCAATATATGTATACATTGTGGCATGGCTAAATCAAGCTAATAAACATAACCATTGCCTCACGTACTTATTTTTTTAGTGAGAACATTTAAGATTAACTCTCTTAGCAATTTTCAAATAAACATTATTATTAATATTAACTATAGCCATCATACCATATAATAGATCTTCTGGACTTCTTCACGCTAACTAAAACTTCAAACCCTTTGACCAACATCTCATCAGCCGCCCCTCACCCTGCTCTGTGGCAACCACTATTCTACTCTCTTCTTTTAAGAGTTCATCTTTCTTAGATTCCACATACAAATGAGATCATGCAGAATATATCTTTCTGTGCCTGGCTTATTTCATTTAGTGTAATGTCCTCCAGTTTCATCCATGTTGTCACAGATGAGGATTCCCTTCATTTTTAAGGCTGAATAGTATTCCATTTTGTATATTTGTCTCATTGTCTTTATCCGTTCATTTATTGAGAGACTCAGGTTGACTCCATATCTTGGCTACTGTGAATAATGCTGCAATGAATGAGGGAGTGTAAATGATCTCTTTTTAAAATTATAACTGATTTTTATTAAACTGATTTTTTTTATTATAACTTTTAGGTTTGGGGGTACATGTGCAGGTTTGTTATATAAGTATATTCATATCACAGGTGTTTGGTGTACAGATAATTTCATTTCTCAGGTAATAAGCATAGTGCCCTATCGGGTACTTTTTATAAAAATAAAAAACACCCTATTGGGTACTTTTTCTGATTCTCTTCCTCCTCCCATCCTCCACCCTCAAGTGGACCTTGATGTCTGTTGTTCCCTTGATGTCTGTTGTCATATTGTTTAGCTACCATTTATAAGGAAGAACATACAGTATGTGCTTTTTTGTTCTTGTGTTAGTTTGCTAAAGCAATGGCCTCCAGCTCCATCCAAGTTGCTGCAAAGGACATGATCACATTTTTTTAATGGATCTGTAGTATTACTCAATGTATATGTACCACACTTTCTTTATCCAGTTTACTGCTGATGGACATCTAGGTTGATTCTATGTCTTTACTACTGTGAATAGTGCCATACAAATATATGTTAATAGCATAATACGTGTCTTTATGGTACAGCATACTGATGTAAATCCCTTTGTATATATAACCAGAAATGGGATTGTTAAAGCTGTAGTTCTAGTTTTAATTTTTTGAGGAAACTCTATAATGTTTTCCATAATGACTGTGCTAATTTACATTCCCACCAACCATTTACAAGAGTTCTCTTTTCTTCACATCCTCACCAACACTTGGTATCTTTTGTCTTTTGATAATAGCCATTCTAACAGCTATGGGTAATATCTCTTGCTGCTATATGTGTAAGTCATGGTGCAGGGAGGAGGATATTGTAAAGACCAAGCAACCAGTTGGGAGGACAGTGGTGCGGTCCATCTACCGGTGGCTTGGGAAGACATGTGTGTTTGAAGGGAGAGAGGGTGGGTACGAGGTAGGAAGTCAAGAGTTTCGTGTTGGTCCTGATAAATTAATCAAAACCTGTTAGATATTAATATGAGAAGAACAAAATGTCTACTTGGGAAAGATCTGGGTGAGAGGTATACATTTGAACTTCATCAGCACGCAGATATTATTTGAAACCAAGCACTTAGAAAGACAAAGGAAAAGGTGAAGAACAGAGACCTGAAAAATTCTGACATTGAAAAGTCTGGTATAGGAAGGAAAACACGGAAAGGAAATTGAGGAAAAGTCACCTTGAGTAGACAATGGATTAAGAGTAAAGGAGTAGTCAAATAGTTTGTATACTGGTGAAAGATCATAAAAATAAAAGCCAAAAATTATTATTGGCTTATCAAGTTGAAGACAATTGATGACTTTGACAAAAATCACTTAGTACTGTGATGGGGATGACTGAACTGAGGATGGAAGGAGTTGAAGTAGCAGCGGTGCATATAGACTCTCTGCCAGCCGCACTATCAGTTAAAGGGATTTTACTCCATTCAAAGGGATATTCTTCCACTCATACCCACCCTGCATGCCATTTCCTCTCCCTTTCTCTTAGAATTTGCCTCTGTGATATTCTTCTCTCAGTCTCAGAACATTAATTTCTCATTCATGCAATTAAACCTTCCAATTAAACCAATATAATATGGCTTAATTTTCACTTATCTTAAAAAATATTTCCCTTAATCCTATTTTTTCATTCCAATGACTGCCCCAGTTTTCTGCTTTTTTAATGTTCAAATTACAAGGTGGAAAATAGGGTTTTAACCCACATCAAATTTATCAAGAAATTAGACTTATCCTGAGAAAGAGGGCAGAAACATGATCCCCAGTGGATTTTGTGTCTACCATGGGTCAGGTAGGCTGCAGAACAACTGGGATAGATTAATGGCTAGCATAAACATGCAATCAGGAATTCACAGAGATCACCGTACCCGGATTAGAGAAAAATCGGTTTGCCTCGTGATTGAAACATGCTGCTGAAATTCTACAGAAGTGACAGGCATCAGAGGCAGAAAAATGTTGAGCACTGAAGTCAGCATCCAAAAGACCTGGTACTAGAGAAAATTCATGGACTCAAGACCACCAGGATCTCCATCATGGTGACTGACTGTTTTGTGGTGGTTAAAAAGTAGAGCAGAGAATGTCTGAAACTCTTATGTTAAATGTCTCATTGTGCACCAGTGAACAATGAATACTCCCTCACTTTTTAAAAAATATATCAGATTTGAGAGATAACCATTAGAACCCACACAACAGAAATTTAGAACAATTTGGAGCTGGCCCTTTTGTGAGGATTTGTAGTAAAAGATTGGAGAGTCTTATCTGTCATCTTAAAACTGAGACCCTTAGTTTTCTCACTTTTGGTAAAGTTAGCTAATCAGACCTAAGGAAGAACAAAGATAACCATGGATTCCCTCCAGAACAGAAATTGAGTCTATGAAGTGCTACAGGTAGAAGTCAGCCTCCTGAAATAAGCCCTTCAGCAGGAGAGCTCCTAGTAAGTACTGAAAATCAGGTTTCCCACTCTGCCAGGCAATCCCCTAAAACCAATTTAGATCGAGTTTGGAGAATGAGCCTACCAATTTTCTTCTAGTGTAGCAAGAAAGATCACAAACAGGATAGCAATGACCACTAATTGATCTCTGGCCCTTTGTAGACACCAGAAGAGGTGGGGATGGTCCATATTTATAACATTTGTTGCAGACAATAAGACAAATTTAGACCATACTCCACAAAATGCCAAGAGTAATATTATTTGACCCAACAAGAGGGAGAAAGCAGAATTTATGTGGAGAGTAAACGCTGATGTGTGAATATGCAAAGAAGAGCTTCCATATAACAGGAAAAAGTATCATTAATTCTCTCTTTTTCTTTTTCTTTTTTTTTTTCTTGAGATGAAGTCTTGTTCTTGTCACCCAGACTGGAGTGCAAAATGTCGCAATCTCAGCTCACCACAACCTCCGCCTCCTGGGTTCAAGTGATTCTCCTGCCTCAGCCTCCTGAGTAGCTGGGATTACAGGTGTCTGCCACCACGCTTAGCTAATTATTTTTGTAGTTTTATTAGAGACAGGGTTTCATCATGTTGGCCAGGCTGGTATTGAACTCCTGACCTCAGGTGATCCACTGGCCCCAGCCACCCAAAGTGCTGGGATTACAGGTGTAAGCCACTACTCCAGGCCAGGTATCATTAGTTCTCTAGAGGGAAACACAGGAGTCTAATAAACTAACCCCTTCTTTGCTTTATCCTACAGCTCGTTTTCCTTTCTCTCCAACTTTTAAGGAAGATTCTAGCTCTTCCAGCATAGCACTAAGACCTTCTAGGGGACAATACTGGAAAAAGAAGAAATCACAAGCTGGGGAAAACGATATACTAGAGTTGAGTTTTGAGAAGGGATGCAATGCTTGAGATTAGGAAGCTGTCATCCACATGGGCAATGGGGTAAAGAGACAGAGATCGGATGGAGGAATTTAAAATATAGTTGCTTTTTATTAGTAGTATTCCTTTGTCATTTGGTATTTACTAAAAGATTGAGTAGATTATATCTGATTAAATGAGATTAAGGGTTCTGGGTTTTGTTTTGTTTTGTTCTTGTTTTTTGTTTCTTGATTGATGTTTCTTTGAATGTGATTCCATATGGTAACTAAGGCCCCATTTTTATTTTTGTTATATTCTTGATAATCCAAACAAGATAAAATAAGGAACTAACCTAGTCTGTCACTGTGGTAATTTTGAGAATGGGATAGAATGAATATTTACATATTTCATTAGACAGAATAAGATAACTGCCTTGGACAAAAAGAGAGAAGAGAAAGAAATAATCTAAGATGTTTACCCAGGTTAGTCGATTGGCTCAGTGAGAATACCAAAAACTATGGGGTCTGAGGAGAAAAATGGATAACCTAAGTGAAGACGACCAGGAGGCAATGGGTTATCAGTGTTTGCAGCTTATGGGAGAGTTGGAGCCAGAAATTCCCCTGCATGCTGCTGAAAAATAAACCCATGGGAAGAGATGAGATTCCCTAAGGCAGATGAATCAGTTAGGATCTCTAGAGGAATCCAAGGACATCCTGAGATAGTTAATTGGCCAATCATTAATTAAATTCTAAAATGTTAGCCACAACTAATGTTCTTCAGATAATGTAGAAGTGCAAAAATAAGAAAATAGTTATCAACTATAAATAATAACATAAACTATAGCTGCTATGTTCTTCATTTCTATAGCAGATTACGAGGTCTTTGCTGATAATCATCGCAACTATGCTATGATTCTTTGCTTTCCTTATCCTCTGCCAGCCCTTTTACCTATGCAGAGTTTTGGATCTGATGGAGTTACTCATACATTTGTTCTCATAGATTCTGAGCCATTGGTGGTCATGTCTTCACTGAATTAGTGCAGTTTTCTAAGGATAATTAGGCAAGGGAGTATCAAGTGATACCCTAGTGAGGCCTCTAAGTTCCAAGAACAGTCTCTTAAGTAACAGTAACACAATTTCTTTCTAGTTACTGTGACAAATTGCCCAGGACAGTGAAATGATCTCTACCTTCTCTGCCTGATGGTTCAGCAGCATGAGAAGCCCAAATGTCCTGGGAATAGTTTTAGCTTCCAATTCATTGGGAAGATGTCGATATTGACTCATGGGAGGATTTGGGCATTATGACCTTCACATTATTGAACCATATTCTTTGGGACAGGAGGCAAAATTTCTTCTACTGTATGAATAATTGGGGGGTGGTGGGTTTAGCCACTGTGATTCATGCCTGCAATCTCAGAACTTTGGGAGATTGCTCCAAGGTGGCAGGATTGCTTGAGCCAGGAGTTCATGATCAGTCTGGGCCACATAGTGAGACCCCGTCTGTACAAAAAAACAAGAAAAATTAGTCAGGCATAGTGGTGCATACCTATAGTCCCAACTACTTGGGAGGCTGAGGCCAGAAGGCAGGAGAATTGGTTGAGCCTGGAAGGTCAACGCTGCAGTGAGCTGTGATCATGCCACGGTACTCCAGCCTGGGTGGCAGAGTGAAACCCTGTCTCAGAAAAAAAGGAGTAATTGGTGAGAAAGGCCATTTCCACCTCTGTGCTTTAACTCACAGACTTATACATCCTATCAGTGAAGCCTAAATTGGCTGCTGGATTAAAACATATACCTTACTATGTAGGAATAGCATTCTCATCTCACAAGGTATCGTCTCCTTGTTTGAACTATAACTGAGCCTTCAGTGGACCATTCCACTATTCTTTCAAACTGGCTACTATTGCCATAAAATGAGGCCCTAGTCAGAGAAGATACATGGGGAAAATGGCAGTTTATCAACTCATTTTACAAGTTCATGAATAGTGCTGCTTGCAAGAGCATTGCAGGCAGGGAAGGTAAATCTTTATGTAGACTATATAGTTGTATCCATGAAGAGCTGCCTTCTCTGATGGGAGGGGTCAGTTATTTTTAGGGCTACCTTGAGTGGGACTAGCGTACAATATCCATTCATTACCTTCCATCTTTTCTGCCAGCAGAGCCTGATTTTGTTCTGGGAAGCCATATCCATGTGCCTCAAAACAAGTAGGGTTACTATTATTCAGTCACAAGAGATGAGTATTACAAATAAAATATTACAAAACAAAATTAGAACACTCAACTATTCTAAGCCAGTCATGATTGTGTTTCTCCTTGGTAGGATAAATAATAAAATTTTAACTGAGACTTAATGGAACTGTGCTGAGGGACTTCTTGGAAATGAGTCCTCCTCCTGAAAGGTTATGTAAAAAGGAACAGACCCTTTCTGGCCTCAGCATGTTATTATGTGAATTTAGCACCTGGATCTAAAGCAAACATCTTGAGAAAATGAGGGACACTAACCTAAGTGCATAAGCAACAAAGTGAGGATGGCATCCTGGAAAGACGGAAACAACCTAGATCCTTGATAATGTTATTAAGTCACCAAATTAACCACTCATGGAATTGCTTTGCCTCTAAACTTCTTGTTTGCAAAATAAGAAGCAAAACTCCAAAATATGGAAATGACTGAATGAGGGAGGTAGGGCAAAGGGCAGAGGTAAGAACCTTACCCTTTCCATCTAGAAATCTAGAAGTTTGGTAGCCTTGATTAGGACAGGACTAATAAAATCATTCTCTCATTGGATGTTCTATAAAAGATAAAGGAATCAAATTGGAACAAATATAGGATTATGGGTGGTTTCTTTCACAGAACTGTATTTTTTTTAACCCAACTCTACTTATTAAAGCCTTCATATGGAGACCATTAAAACTGAGAATGGGCCGGGCGCGGTGGCTCAAGCCTGTAATCCCAGCACTTTGGGAGGCCGAGGCGGGTGGATCACGAGGTCAAGAGATCGAGACCATCTTGGTCAACATGGTGAAACCCCGTCTCTACTAATACAAAAAATTAGCTGGGCATGGTGGCGCGTGCCTGTAATCCCAGCTACTCAGGAGGCTGAGGCAGGAGAATTGCCTGAACCCAGGAGGCGGAGGTTGCGGTGAGCCGCGATCGCGCCATTGCACTCCAGCCTGGGTATCAAGAGCGAAACTCCGCCTCAAAAAAAAAAAAAAACAAAAACAAACAAAAAAAAAAAAAACTGAGAACGAGGCTGGGCACAGTGCGTCACACCTGTAATCCCAGTACTTTGGGAGGCTGACACGGACGGATCATGAGATCAGGAGTTCAAGACCAGCCTGACCAACATGGAGAAACACCTACTAAAAATACAAAAATTAGCTGGGCATGGTGGTGGGTGCCTGTGATCCCAGCTACTTGAGAGGCTGAGGCAGGAGAATCCCTTGAACCCAGGAGGCGGAGGTTGCAGTGAGCAGAGATCGCACCATTGCACTCCAGCCTGGGCAACAAGTGCAGAAATTTTTTTAAAAAAACTGAGAACTAAGGGGTTGATCAGAACACCAAATCTAAGTGCTGATAATTATTTCTTTTTTTCTTTTTCTTTTTTTTTTGAGACAGGGTCTCAGTCAGTCACCCAGGCTGTAGTACAGTGGCATGATCTTGGCTCACTGCAACCTCTGCCTCCCTGGCTCAAACGATTCTCCCACCTCAGCCTTCCAGGTAGCTGGGACTACAGGCACATGCCACCATTCCTGGCTAACTTTTGTATTTTTGGTAGAGACATGTTTTTGCCATGTTGCCCAGACCGGTGTTGAACTCCTGACCTCAGTTGATCCACCCACATTGGCCTCCCAAAGTGTTGGGATTACAGGCGTGAGTCACCGGGCCTGGCTGATAATTCTGTAAATGTAAGAGTAACTGTAGACTCTTCACTGTCATTACAACATTGGCATCATGTGAGAGTTTAATAGAATCTCAAGCTCTACCTAGATTTACTTAATCAGAACCTGCATTTTAACAAGATTCCCAAGTGATTGATAAGAACATTAAAATTTGAGAAGCATTTTTTAAGACAAAACTTTTGTATGTAGTTATTAGTACGTGGAATTGACTAGAAGAAAATAAACGAAAAGCTTATTAGGTTCTTAAGGGAAATGTATTCCCACTGAGTTTTCTATTGCTTGCTGCTTATGCAAACTCATTTATACAGAAGGGATAGTTTTCTAATGGAAAAGGCTTAAACATACTTATACCCTCTTTTTTGTTTAGTATAGTAAATATTTTTGGATTTTTGAAAACTATAAAGAGCATTAGCATTAGAATTCTGAGCTCAGTAATTCTGTAAGGTGAAGAAATAAGTATAAGTGAGGCTTTAGAACATGAAACATTTAAATAACTGTGTAAGAAGACAATAAAGTCAATATCACATAAAAGGAATGTGATTAGTTTATAAATGCAAGCAACTCAATGTCACTGTCAGGCACTATCTAGGTACCAGGACTAAAAATATGAATAGCATAATCGTTGCCTTAATAAAACACACAATCTAAATCTACCATAAACCAATTGTCAGGTTAAACTCAGTAGTCAAAAATAAGGGATATGTTTTGATAGTCTGCCATGTACATCCCCAAGCAACAGGCAAGAGCGTCATATTGAACTTTAAAAATGTTTTCAAAAGTTAAAAAATGAAAACTTTGCAGCATACGTTCTTCTCCTGCAAGCAGTACCACAATTTTATTTTTAAGGTGCCAACTCTCCCCTACTTTTGATGTATGTGGTTCAAGTTAAGCTACACTATTGCTCCAGGGTAGAAGCATGAGATACAGGTCTGGCCAATCAGAGAACAACATAGTATTGTTTGCAGGTATCATCCTTCCCTCCAACGTCCTTCCAACTCAAGAGGAAGAAATCATTCGCTAGAATGTTAAGTCTGGAAAAGCAGAGAAATGATTCCATTTGTTGTGATAGAAATGTCAGCAAGTGAAGAACATTTGGGAAGGAAGATGAAGAATTCCATAAGTTATTATTTTTATTATAAAAGTAATGCCTGGTTTTGCAGATAATTTTGAATACAGGCAAAAGTGGAAGGAAAACATTTAAAATACTTTCTCAAACACCTATTCTGTATCTCTTGAGGTTAACATATGATTTTTCTCCTTTTAGCTTCTAATATAATAAAATACAAAAATTGATGATTATTAACATTCAAACAAACTTGCATTGCGTTGCACAAACTCAGCTTGTTCTCTCTCTCTCTCTCTCTCCCCCGCTCCGTCCCCCCACCCCCACCCCTTCCTTTTCTCCCTCCCTCCCTCTATTTGGTCATGCAATTAAACTGTTGAATTTAATTACTAATATTTTGTTTTGCATCTATGTTTATGTATGAAGTTGGCATATAGTTTTCTTTCTCATCTTTGGCAGGCTTTGCTACCAAGGTTAAATTGGTGTCATAAAATGAATTAGGAAATATCTTCATCTGCTCTGGAATACTTAGTTTAAAATTATTTCATCACAACAAATAACTAAAATTATCACATCAAATCATTGAATGTTTGGAATAACTTACTAGTAAAATTTCTTAGGCCTGAAGTTTTAATTTTAAGCTACTAATTTAACCCTGTTAAAAGCTATGAAAGTCTTCACATACCCATTTCTTTCTGTTCTCATATATATTCCCATCATTTACTTTGTAGAATTATGTTGGTGTAAAAATGTGACCTCTCATTTAAATTTTCAAATTTCTTGTGACAATGATGTTCCTATTCTCTTCTTACATTTTTACCCCTGTATTTTCTATATCCATGTCCCTTTTCACATTACTAGTGTTGCTTTAGCTGCTCCCGATTTATCATGAGATTTTCCATAGGTTTGGACATTTTATCAGTTTTTTTAAGTGGGGCGGGTAGGAGGTCAGTGAAAGAGCAAAATATGTCTTGTTTGATCCTTTATGTATTTTGTTTGGCTTCATTAATTTTTTCTCCCATTTTATTTTTCTTCCTTCAAGTTACTTTAGGTGTATACTGCTCCTCCTTCTCTGACTTAAGCGAATTATGTGCTCATTAATTAATTTCTTCTTTTCTAACTTGAGTACTTAAAGTTTATGAATGTCCTTCTAGATACTGCCTATCTGCATTCCATATGTTTTCATATATAATATTTTCATTATTATTCTTGTTCTTAAATATTTGCTATTAATCACCATGATATTGCCTTTTATTTATGATTTATTTAGATACACATTTTAAAATTTCACAACATATTGTAGCTATTGTCTTCTAGTATATACAAAAGCAATTTTCCATGTTCTTCTGTTAAACTGTCTGGCTTTCTGACTTTCCTTAATATTTGGCCTCTCTGTTGCCCAGGCTGGAGTGCAGGGGCTTGATCTTGGCTCACTGCAACCTCCACCTCCCAGGTTCAAGCAATTCTCCTGCCTCAGCCTCCCAACTAGTCAGGATTACAGGAACCCACCACTATGCCCAGCTAAGTTTTGTAATTTTAGTAGAGACAGAGTTTCACCATGTTGGCCAGGCTGGTCTTGAACTCCTGGACCTCAAGTGATCCACCTGCCTTAGCCTTCCAAAGTGTTAGGGTTACAAGCCTGAGCCACCACACCTGGTCTCAAGGTGACCCTTTAAAAATTTTTTTTTATTCGTATTTTAGGTTTTCTTTAGAGGGATAATCAGATTACATATTCTTTTTTTGCAGTTGTGACACTTCAAATTAAAAAAATTTTTGTGTGTGTGTAAGATGTGTATTTTGTGATAAAATCCTGAAATAGTATCTTAGCACAATGCTTTATTTTATAACATTTCCATGAAAACAAGACATCTGTTTGAAAACAATTAAACTTTAGAAAATTCTCACTGTCTACTTAATGGTAGATACTTCAAATATCATTGAGTTTCGTTAGTAATTCTCATGATTTGTTAGTTTTAAACAAAAAGTTGTTTATTGTAGTAGAAAAGTAAATATCAACAAAAATAAATATATTTAAATACAGTATCTTGGTAAGAAATGCAGGCTTTATGACTTCAGAAAATATTCTTTTAAAAATTGTGGGAATTGTTTTTAAGATTAATAGCATGCTTAAATTTAAAATAAATCTCTTTTAAATTTTCAAAAAATACAAATGCAGCAAGCAAAATAAAGATGTTGAAATATTTTATTTAATTTTAAATTAACATCCAGAAAAATAACAAAATACTTATATAAATTGCACTTAGTTATGAGAAAAAAATATATTCAAAAATCGGTGTTCTGGAACTTAAAAGTCTATTTTTTGATTTAATAAATTCTACCTTAGCAGACAGAGCATACCAAAGAATTACAATTGAATAGAATGCCTAATTTGCAATGTCATTTGCATTGTCTCATACTTCCAAATTCTTGGTATAATGATTTTTAAGATATTTTGTGGTCAAGATGAATTAAGATTACAAATAGAATTAAGGTTGTTAATCAATTGACCTTGAAATAGGGAGATTATCCTGGATTATCTAGGTGAAGTCAGTGTAATTACTGAGATCCTAAAAGATGGAAGGGGACGACAAAAGAGGGGTCAGAGTGAGAGAAGGGCTTGAAGATGCTATGCTTTAAAGATAGAAGGGGCCTGGAGATAAGCTGGAATCTGTGAAAGACAAAGAACTAAATCTCCCCTGGAGCCTTAGGAAGGAATGCAACCCTTTAGACGCCATGGTTTTAGCCCAGTGGTACCTATGTCAGACTTCTGGTCTCTGTAACTATGTAGTGATAAAGCTGTGTCGTTTAAGCCACTAAATTTGTAATAAATCATTACAGCAGCAATAGGAAACTGATACAACACCAACTCTTCAGATGCATTAAGACATCTTGCAAAGACCAGCTGGTATATTCTATCTGAAACAATTATAAGATACTTCAAATCGGTAAATTTGTATATAATGGAAATAAATGTCAGCTTTCTGCATTCTTATCAAATTTACTTGAAGACAGATAATATTTTTATGATTGAATCATAAATTTCTACCTAGGTTATCTTTCTATATTAGAACCTAACAGGAAGATATAATTTGTCACGTTAATTCTCATGGGAACATCATAAAATGGATTATTGTCAGTTAAACTGGACATTCATACACTGAAGCCTTTATCCCCAGACCTTTTTAACAAGGTAATAGTTCATCTAAAGAACTACAATTTTGAGATTCACTATGAAAGTTTGTTGTCATCAATAATTCAAATAATGTTTTTAAAATGATAATATTAATAAAAACCTTCCTTTAAAATTTCTGAACCAGAGATGTTACTATTCTACCACGTTTATACTTTTAGAGGTCAAATTCTTTTAGGTAAGAGAGTAAAATGTTCAAAATTGTGTTTTAGGAAAAAAAAAAAGTAGCAAGATAAGAAACAGTTTGGACTTCCAGCGAGGATGACTCTGTAAACTCATACTTTTGGTTAAACCCATACTTTTGGTTAAACCCATGTTTCCAAACACAATGTGATAACAAAATATAAAACAATAAAATAAAGACCCGACCTGGAACAAAAAGAAGATAACTTCCCTGTAGAGCACACAAAAAACACAAAGAGTAGACAGAAGCAATGAACCTGCTCAACTCAAGGTCCAGAGAAAGCAGAGGCAGCCAAGAGTTAGCTCAAGTAGAGAACTGGGATTAAAATGTTTCATACGGATTAAGGGGACCCTCTTGAAAGCTAGGAATTTTGTGGATTCCCTGATGCTAATGATATGGGAACTAGAACTATGCGTATATGGTTTCATGCCCAGGGAAGCAGGTGAAAATACACACAGCATCACAAGGAAACTAAAATAAATTGTTTAGGACTGGAATGCAAGATCCCCAACAGTACCTGGGTGCAGAATGCATTTCAGGATTTTGTTATTTGCTGTAGATTTGTAGTTCCAAATCTACAGTAAATGAAATACCATTAGAAAGAAAGTAATGGAGAAAGAGTGAGAGTGAAAGCAAGAGAGAGCAACAGTGGGAGAGGAAGTAAGAGAGATTCTACAAAAACTTTAAAAAGAAAGCTAAAGGTATACAACCAGAGATTGACTCTTCCCAAATGCGATTAAAATAATAGAACAGTCTGAAAAATGTGTTTTCAAAGCATACATTTAGGAGGCTGAAAATCTAACATTCATACAAAATAAATAATTAGCACAAGGACATTAAGGGGAAAAATTTGAAATCTTAGACAAAACAAAATTATTAAAATACAAAGATGTATACCTAGAATAAACTTCAAACTGAGAAAAGAAAAAAAAAAATAAATGAAACAATGGATTTCTGAGGGGTTAACCCAGAATATAACATACAGAGGACAAGTATAAAAGAAAAAGAAGGAAAAGGAGGAAGGAGTAGAGGAGGAAAAGAAGGAGGAAAAAGATTATTACAAGACATGAAGGATAGATCAAGAACTCTGATAAATAACTAATAGGCATTTCATAATTATAAGGAAGTCCTGGCCCGATAGTGCCCTCAGACTGTGTGACGGTTAATAATATTGAGTGTCAGCTAGATTGGATTGAAGGATGCAAAGTATTATTCCCATATGTGTCTGTGAGGGTGTTGCCCAAAGAGATTAATATTTGAGTCAGTGGGCTGAGAAGGGCAGACCCACCCTTAATCTGGGTGGGCACAATCTAATCAGCTGCCAGCATAGCCAGAATAAAAAAAAAAAAAAAACTAGACTGATTCAGTCTTCTGGCCTACATCTTTCTCCCATGTTGGATGCTTCCTGCCCTCAAATATTGGGCTCTAAGTTCTTCAGATTTGGGAATCTAACTGGCTTCCTTGCTCCTCATCTTGCAGATGGCCTATTGTGGGACCTCACCTTGTGATCGTGTGGGTCAATACTCCTTAATAAACCCCTTTATATATACATCTATCCTATTAGTTCTGTCCCTCTGGAGAACCCTGACTAATAGAGATGGCTAGGAGAAGCAATTTCCAGTATTTCTGAAGAAACATATCTGTCTTCATTCTCCCTGAACTATCAGATAAAATTTCAAGAAAAGTAAACTTATCATCAAAACCTGCAAAACAAGGAAATATGACACTATAAGCAAGAAAAAGCAGAAACAGAGAGGCAACTGAATTAAATTCCAAGTCCTCAAGTATAAGAATTGTCAGGAAACAGAATATTAGTATGTTCAATATCCTTAAAAATATGAAAGAGATTACAAATATGAACAAATATCAGAAGACCAGAAAGCTATCTTATCTAACGAAGAAACAAATAAAACTTCTATAAAAGAAAATATTAAATTATTTAAATGAAAAAATAATGGGCAGAATTGTCAGTAATTTAGATATAAGTAGATTTTAAAATCAGTGAATGGAAGACACAGATGAAGAAATTACTCAGAATGTGGCACAGAGAGACAGAGTAGAAAATATGAAAGAATGGTTAAGAGACACAAATGATAGATAATGTGAGGAGATAAAGAGGGGTGTGTGTGTATGTGTGTGTGTGTCTGATTGCAATGAGGGTAAATAACTTGAAAAAAATTAAAATTGTGATTCATCATAGTGAAATGACAGAAATTAATGACACAAAGAAGGTCACCTAGAAAGCAAAAACAGATTAAAGGAATGGAAACCAAAACCACACAGAAAAATTTATATTATAGTCTTGGGAAAATTTATGCCAGCGAAACACTAACCAAATAATCTGATTTAGTACTTTTAATACCAGGCAAAATAGAACTCCAGGTAACAGAGTGACAATGCCAATGCATAATAATTTTTAAAAACCTGCCAGAAGTAATAATCTCAAAACTAGAACTAACAAGATGGATTTGAGAATAGATTGGAGTAAGAAAAAAAGTTGCAATGTGAAATTTGATGAGAAAAATAAGGAGAGAAAATTGTCTATTGAATGTGGTATTAGAGATTCAATGTTGATCTTCAAGAGAGCAGTATTATAAAACTGACTGAAGAGTAAACCAGATTGCAATAGGAAAAAAATTGAAGGACAGGTGAGAAAGTAAAGACTTCAGAATTGTGTCTGGAAAGTGAGAGAAAGAGCTAATACCAAAACTAGAAGGGACCATGAGGCCAAGAGAGATTTTTTTTTTCTTTTTTCTTTTAAAACTTGGACATCGTTTTCAACAGAACAACAAAAAAAGTGATTTTTGCTTGGCAATGTGGAAAATTATAATACTTTTCTTTATTAGTCCTTTTCCCCTTTTGTCACATGAGTGGCAGAATCAAAAAAGAAAGCCCTTTGAGGTCAGGCCTTGGTTCACATGCTACTTTGTTAGCAGGAGTCCAAGAAAGAAAGGTGAGATATCATTTAGTCACACCCACATCCATGACTTCCTACTGCCCTGTGATACTACGTGGTACAGTAACCCCGCTGGAGTCCTGAGCTGACCAATCGGATAAGCAACTCCTTCTTCAAGAAAGAATTGAAGTAAGCAAGAGGTTCTTATGTGTTGAGGTTCTTAAATGTCAAATTATGTCCATAGTCCCTCCCAAATTCATACATTGAAGTTGTAACCCCCAGTACCTTAGAATGTGACTCTATTTGGAAATAGAGTCTTCAAAGAGGTAATTAAGTTAAAATGCAGTCGTTGGAGTGGGCCCTAAACCAAGATGACTGATATCTTTATAAGAAGAGGAGATTAGAACACCACCAGACACAGAGAAGAAACCGTCTGAAGACATAGGGATAAGATATCCATCTGCAAGGAGAGGAGACAGGCCTCGGAAGAGATCAATCATGCTGATACCTTAATCTCAGATTTCTGGCCTCCAGAATTATGAGAAAATAAATTTCTGTGGTCTAAGCCACCCAGTCTGTGGTACTTTGTCATGTCAGCCCTGGCCAAATGATAGAGGATTGGATGGAATCCTGAACTCATTTTCTCCCTAGTGTCCCAAGCCTTTTATTTTATTTTAAATTTAAGGTGTGATAGGGCATTGTAGCCAAGCCCACAGTCAGAGGAGAAATCTGAATCAAAGATTTAGGTAAGATTGGAGAGGCTAACCTTGAAAGTTTCAAAAAGGAGTCAGCACAACGCCACATTTTTCACCATACTGAAAAAGTATCCCTTGCTCTTTTTCTCTGTCTTGAATTATGCTCAGACGTGTTGTGCAACCCTGCACACTAGGAATGAAGCTTGTTATGCCCTGGTGATAATGTAGCTCAAATAAAAAATAACACTAATAATTTCAAATTATCAGTTTGAAGAAAATGACACCATTTTGTTATTAAGAACTCATAAAAGAAAATTGATGCCCCCCAAAAAAGTTAAGTCCACATAGTAAAAACGCTCTTTCCTGCTGCCACAGAGAAATATAAAATACTGTTTACATAAAAGTGATTAGAAAAATAAAGTCAAAGTTATGAAGCTATATCTTTTGTTATTTGGTCAGAAATACTAAAGTTTAGAAATATAAACTTCCCTATCACACAAACGTTGTGAAATTTCCAGTAACTTCAGATATACTTGGAGATAGTTTTCATAATTAAAATAAATTAAAGTATTTTAGTTTTGAGATATTTAGTAAACTGTCCTGGGATTTAGAATTAAATCTTAAGTGTTTGATTCCTGAATCTATTACTTACTAAAGGTGTAACATTTTGTGACATACTCTAGTTCTCTGGCTTCCAGTGTTCTCTTATGGAAATAAGAATAATAATGCAAATAATAAAATAATCTATGACATTATAAAGATAAGATAGTTTGCTCCAAACCATTTTGTGAACCCTAAGGTACATTATTTGGGGTGCTATTTTTATTAATTTTATTTACCTTTGAGTAAGTAAGAAAAAGGCCCCAAGGAATTTTTCTTTCCAAAATTGTTTTTTAAAGCCTCTCTTTCTCATATAACATCTGAGATCTTGGCTTGGTAACTATCAACTTTTGCCATGTTATGTTCAGAGCACAGCCTATGAAAAAATATAAAAATGTGGTGAAATCCAAATCTCCCCATTTCTAACACTCCAAACTGTCTGTCTTTGCTTTACTCTGCATTGTATATTTTTAAAATAGGTAGGAGGAAGCAATGGCCATTCTGGCTTGCTGCAGCCAGAACTGTACTGTAAGGGGTAGACGTGTATAACACCCATCCCTCAGAAACCAGTGCAAGGGAGTCCTGAAGATCAGCCTTGCCCTTGAGGTTTTGTCCAAGCAAACACCTCAGCAGGCCAATGAAAGATAAAATGTGCACTTATATTGAAAAAAAAATAGGAGGGAAAGTTTACTCTGGGTTTAACTTTAAACCCAGGAATGTGTGATGGTACGCTACAAATTGTGTCTAAGTTAGGAACATTTGAAGTCAAACTTCTAAGTACCCAAAAGAAAAATTGAGAAGCCTCTTGTTCTTTTGAGTGACAGGTGACCAGATGTGTGTACTACCTCTATGGAACTTAGTGATATAGGTTGTCTACCCTTTAATATTTATGATGCTATCTAAAGGCTGTATGTACTTGACATTTCTAGGGCCAATTTTTGAAATGGTCTTAACCCAGCTTCTAAATTTGCAAACACAAGTTATTTGGGCAAACACTTCTGGTAGTTAGAAATGCAGTGTTTGAGGATATTATTTGATGCACATAATTTTAGAGACTATGCTGGAAGAAAGTAAAGTACCCACATATTAAAGTGATTTTTCTGCTATGGAATCTTCTGTCTTAGGCTCCCCACTACACACAAATAAAACTTCTAAAAACCTAAAAGTTTAGTCATATCCACAAAGTTTTTATCTAAAAAAAGGAATGACAGAATTCAGAAATAGCTTATTAAACACATCAGATGACCTCAAATATTCACATAACATCATCATTATTTCAAAGTACCTTCAGAAAGACAGGTAGCATATCATTTTCTATTTTATTCCTGGGGATTTGACTCCCTCATCTCATCTTTCCCATTAAAGATAATTTACTAAAACACTAAATACTAATCAAGAGATCTATGGGGATCAAATAAGTAGGAAAGGATGCTCTCTTTCTCCTAAGTACTTGAATGGGGGACTAGAGGGAATACTTTTCCCATGGTCTAACTGGACAACATACTATTCATGTTTTCCAATGCATTCATTTGAACATCAGCTTAATACAGTCACCATACCTAAATTCTAGTGATAAAATCAATACAAAATGGAATTTTCTAATCTGCATTTGATTTAATTGTGATTTTTCTTTATTTGTATGTTAAAAAGTCTTTTCAAAAGCTCTCTGAGTGGTCTGCCCAAAGTGTAAGTGCCTGATTGATTGACAGATTATTTTACAACTAGTACTTTTATTCCTTTCTATTAAAAGCTGAGTGGCTTTTAAAGTAAAAACAATAGGGTGAAAAAAAGGTCTTTGATTCACTTATATTAAACAGAAAATTGGAGAGAAAAAAGTTATAAAGTTGGTGATTTTGACAGTATGTGCATTTCTTGCATAATATATTAATTGACAGTCATAACTTGTAACAGGTAGACCCACAATGTGAAATGGAAAAGGTAAAAATGTATGAAGTAATCTGAAAGGTAATACGTGGTTAATAATTGATCTTTTCTCAATTCATATGTGAGTATTTAAATAGAAAAGTAAAATGAATGGTATGTGGGGATTTTGACTCCAGTACGTATTTTATGAGATTGTGGAAATTGTGTAAAAGGCAGGTGCTGCTTTCTCCTTTACAGTCCTATAATGTTTTCTTCCTTTAAACTTAAAAAATTTAGGTGATGGTTCCAAAACTTTGTTGAAATCTTTTGTCATATAATTGTATTCCACATAAAGCTTTCATAGATTGGTTACTGTTTTATTTACTCATGGTTGATATATATTTTTTTAAATTGGTAAAATTCTTATTTTATTATTCAAATAACTAGCAAAACCTATCAACTGCACTGTTTTTATTGGACTGACTTTAGACAATAGTATCTACATAGTATTATATAGTATTTAAGAAAATAGAAACTCATGACCTAGTCACCTTCCAAGACCTCACCTCCTGATAGCATTACATTGAACATTAGATTTCAAAATATGGGCCGGGCGCGGTGGCTCAAGCCTGTAATCCCAGCACTTTGGGAGGCCGAGGCGGGTGGATCACGAGGTCGAGAGATCGAGACCATCCTGGTCAACATTGTGAAACCCCGTTTCTACTAATACAAAAAAATTAGCTGGGCACGGTGGCACGTGCCTGTAATCCCAGCTACTCAGGAGGCTGAGGCAGGAGAATTGCCTGAACCCAGGAGGCGGAGGTTGCGGTGAGCCGAGATCGTGCCATTGCACTCCAGCCTGGGTAACAAGAGCGAGACTCCGTCTCAAAAAAAAAAAAAAAAAAAAAAAAAAAAAGATTTCAAAATATGGATTTTTGAGGGGACAAAAGCATCCAGACCATAGCAGTAACTTATACCTAAATGATCAGATGTAATTTGAACCATTGGTTTATGACACCTCATGTATTCAGATATATCCATCTGAGGTTTGCCACTCAGCAATGTATTAAACATAAGAGAGATGAGCAAATAAAAAAACTACCTGCCGGGTTTGGTGGCTCACGCTTGTAATCCCAGCACTACGGGTGGCGAGGCAGGTGGAATACAAAGTCAGGAGACCGAGACCATCCTGGCTAACACGGTGAAACCACATGTCTACTAAAAACACAAAAATTAGCCTGGAGTGGTGGCACGTGCCTGTCATCCCAGCTACTTGGGAGGCTGAGGCAGGAGAATCACTTGAACCCAGGAGGCGGAGGTTGCAGTGAGCCATGATTGCACCACTGCCCTCCAGTCTGGGTGACAGAGTGAGACTCCTTCTCAAAAAAAATAACATAAAACATAACATAACATAAACTACAATTTGCAAATCATTTTTATTTTGTGGTCATGAATTACCAAATGGTGACTACTCCAAGAAAGCTGACAAGGTGGCAAGCCCTAATTTCTTTCTATGTGCTTTTACATGAATGAGTCCTTTTGATGTGTTGATGGGTAGAAAAAAGCTTAATACAGTTGCTGCTCATTACGCTTTAGTCCTATCAGTGGATTTTATAAATTTTTGGGGGGCAAGTCGGAGGGCTAGTTATAAGAAACTGGGTCTAAATGTTATATTGCTACATATAGCAAACTCTACACAAGCATGGAATAATACCCATGCCCAAATTGAGCTGATCGACAAGAATAGGAAGTCAATAAGTGCAGCTGAGTATTATTTATTTTTTAGTGTCATTCAAAGAGTTACTTTTAAGCTCATGCTGTGAGTGTCGTTTATCTGCCTTATGGGGATTTGTGATTAAATTTAGCCTGGAGAGACCGATTTAGAACTCCAGATTTAGATGCTACTGCTGAGCTCTTAAAATTGACTAAGAGAAGTTGTTGAATATTTGGCCTAGAAAGTGAAGCATGTTACATAAAGGGAGGCCACAGCACTGAGGAAGCATTGCAGGAGGCAAAACTGTAATGGGTCCACACTTGAGTTCAGCACACGTGGGAGAAAAGGACTGAATAAATTATGCATCTGAACCAAAATCAGGTTGATGAATGAAAGGGAGTTACTGAAGAACAAAAGTGGGTGCTCAAATCACATCAGTCTATTATCAAGCAGGGATTGGGGAAAGAGACTCTTCTTGGGAAATAGATATTTAAAAGTATGATTCCAGGCTTGATTTTTTAAACAGTAGAACGATTTGGAGTAAGCAATTCCTGACTGCTCTGCTGCCTGGCCATGCTTCCTTTGCTCAGTGTCTGCCAAGCAAACCTTTGGGGCATTCATCTATTCTGGATTCCAGCCACCTTGTGACACGCCTTTGTTGTTCTGTCTACACTTGTATTTGTTTTTGATGCCTCCTGCTCCCTCCTTTTTCTTCTAAGGCATCTTGCCTGTTCATATTCCTATTTATCTTTTCTCATTAAGAGCTGCATTCAGCCCTTACTCTGGCTTCTACGGTGATCGTTGTGTGTGTTTGTTTGTTTTGAAAAATCACCTTGGTAGAATTTGCCAGGATTGGCATACATCCACTTGTTAGGAAAATTTATTTCAGTAATTTTACATATGATTCTAACGTAGTTTTTTAGAAGTGTTATACTTTACTTTTTATTGAATTTGTATATTTAGAAAGAAATTAATAAAAAGACAGTTAAGAAATAAAAGAAAGGATAATGTGGACCAATTGGGACTGTCATCCATTGTTGGTAAGAAAAATACTTTGCAACATGGTACCACTACTGTGGAAAACTGTTCAGTATTTTTTAATAAACTTAAATTTATGTTTATCCTATGGAAGGACAACTCCATTCCTGGGTATATACCCTAAAGGAATATAAGAAAGTGTTCATGAACACTAAAAAAAGATTTTACGAGAACATTTATAAAAGCTTTACTCATCATAGGCAAAAAACTGGCAACAACCTAAAATGTTCACCAATAGGATAATGAATAAACAAATGAGAAATACATACAACAATATGGATGAATCTCAAAGTAATTATGTTTACTGAAATAAGCCAGACATAAATGAGTGCACAATGTATGTTTCCATCCATGTGAAGTTCAACAATAGGTAAAACTAATCAATGATGATAAAAGACAAAATATAGCCTACTCTTAGAGAGAGACTATTATCTGGAAAGAGGTATGAAGGAAATTTCTGAGGTGTGGAAATACACTAGTCTTGCTGTAAGTGATGGTTACTGGAGTGTAAACATTTATTAAAATCTTTCAAGCTATACACTTAAAGCTCATGCATCTTACTGTTTTAAAAGAAGAGGAACAAATAAAGGAAGATATCATGAAAAGAACATAGATTTGGAAACAAGATGTTCCTGGATGCAGAATAATAGCTCTAAGTTAACAATTCTGTGATTCTGAGCAAGTTACTTAATCTCTTTCAACCTCAGTTTCCTCATCTGCAAAATGTAGAACTATCACTTACCTCATAGATGGATTAAGCAGATTGTTTAATAGTAGCAAATCAATAAATACTAATTTATTTCCTGTCCCTTTTCTTCCTGTTTTGACTAATTATCAACAGTGGTATGATTCCTGGCTAATATTCTTTCCACCATAACCCAAAATAGAATTGTATGTACATTGAAGTTTGTGGTTCACACTTCTAGAAGTGTGAATCAGTATGGCTCTGATAAATTATGCACTGAATAAATCTGTTTACAAGTGTTTGAAATGACAACTTCCAATCTAAACTGCTCCCAGAAACATATATTTTGGCAAGGAGAAAGAGGAACTATTATCCCACCGCAGGATTTTTTTTGTAAAGAAACACTTTGAGAAACAGATAAACAGAAATAGCATGTCTCCCCAGTTCTGAAAAAAACTGAGGGAGCCCCTGGCACAGCCCAAAACTATTGAGTTCAGGGTGAGTCTGCATATAGCTGTAACTCTCAAAGCATATGTGCTTGGATAAATAATATAAGTGATTCTTAAATGCAAGTGAAGGGTATACCAGAACCACATGGTGAGCTTTGTAAAAATACACATTAACATACCAATCAGGTTCTTCTTTGGAGAAACATAAAACATGTAACAATATAATCTGTAGGAACTTTTGAAAATACAGCCCCTGGCTCCCATCCCATATTCTGTGCATCCTAGAAGATATCATCTAGTATTTCCAAGATGCACCCTCCACCCAGGTGAGAACCACTGGTTTAAATATTGATAATGTTTCTCAGCTCAGATTACACGTTAGTATCACCCAGGCTTTAAAACCACCAATTTGTAAAGCCCACTTCTAAAGATCGATTTAATTGGTCTGAGGTTAGATTTGGGCATCCGCATGCCTTAAAGCTTCCCAGGTGATTCTACTGTGCAACATGAGTTGAGAACCATGGGTTTAAGAAAAAGAACAGTTAATTTTTGCATGACCCCATTGCCAAAACAGCCCATCATTTTGTGCTTCAGTAAAAAATAAAGTCATTTTGGAAATGAGTATTGATTTCAGAATGTCTGTGCTGAAATTTCTTGTCCAGAGGGCCTCTCTCTATAAGGAGTACCAGTGAACATCAAAGTGGTATTTCAGACAGCAGAAGACAGTGAAGCGGTTGAGAATTGCTGCTCCAAGTCATTAGGATAATATGAGGATCTGGGCAGTTTGCACACTGTCCTCCATCCATATTCATTCAGAGCTTTAATACTGACTATTACATACAAGCAATTTGTAGACATCTGGGTGTAGAAAACCTCTAAAAGGCTTTTTTCATTGTCTTTAAAAATAATCATTTTACAATTTAACTTCATTTGAACAATTTTAAGTGCAGTTATCAGAGAACTAGTTTTTCCCAAGTCACCTAATTCAGACTAAGTAAAGGTCAGAACAAGGCTTTTAAAAATAAGCATTATTCCTCTTTCTGAAAAAGAGTCTAACATTAACAAAGATGTTTCCAATGCTTCTATTATTTAATACTTTTAAGAATTTATTTTAATATTTATTATAAATCAAAGCTGGTATTCAATTAAATGCCTTCAAATTTAAAATCACTTAAATTTGAAATCGCTTATCTAAAGTATAACTTTTGGAGGGCATATTTCTTGTTTACTTGACTGTGTTGTATATAAATATCCCACATTTTTACCATTTGGAAATAAATAAACTTATAGATATGGGCAAAAAGTTTCATAAAGGAAATATCTATTATGTAAAATGTACCAATATTTTCGAATGGGGTAAAAGAAGCTTAAATAAGTCTCCTGTGAGATGACTTACTGTAATTTTATCAAAACACCCTTCCAAATTCTATGGGCATAACACACTGGAAATCTAAGCATTTGTGTGCTTTGCATAGAAATATGTCTTTCCCTACCTTAACTGGATTATTCACACACACACACACACACTCACACTCACACACATCTAATTGTCAAATGATAGGTAATAAATGCTTATTGAAGTATGTAATACAGGATTTTTTTAAGGAATAGGAAATGTAATTTGGGATAGTCAATTATTTTTCAATGGAAGGCATTATAATATTGCTATTGATAGAACCTTTATAGACCTTGCCTTATGTAATTTAAACAGTGCTGGTCACTAAACCTTTGCAAGGTTTAATTGTTCTGCAGTGGAACAGTATGGAGCAATTATATGAATGATACCAGATCTCAATGCTTAAGTTTTGAGAAAATATGAGGAAAGTTAAGCAAATTCTCAGTGGAAAAGAAAAGACTTTGTGTAACCCAATTGAAGTTTTAAAAATTATAAGGTGGATTGATAAAATTGATCCAAGCAAACTCTTTACGCTTCAAGACCAGAGAATTGAGTAGATATGATCTGAAAATTAAAAGTTGGGAGCAAGGAAAAAAGAAAGCAAAACTCTTTTACACAAAGGATAATAAGCATATGGAATAAATTACTATAAAGGGCCCCTGAAGCAAGGAGCATCATTGAATACAGGAGGGAATGAAATGAATTTCTAAATGAAAAGGGAAGATAGAGAAGAACAGGAAGAAAATAGGCTAATGGAAATAAGGGAAACTTTAAAAAGCAGGTATGATGAGCAGAGAAACCTTTCATTGGGGGCTCTTCTTTCTGATAGTTCTGTTAAATGGCTTTTGGCATAGCCTGTAATCTAAAATAATGTCATAGCGTGGTGCTCCATGCTGTCACATTTAACCAAATGCTACATGGCACTTAACATGCTTCTATCTTCAGGGATGTCTAAATACAAATCTATGTAATATAATTCTACTTTGCAAATAGGTGAGTTGGGAACACTGCCCACCTTTGTGACCAATGAAGTTCAACTTTTCTATGGATGTTGCATATTCAAATAATTTTTCCATAGTCTGTTGCTTTAAAAAATAAATCAAGAATTGCCCATAAGCACCTATAATCTAGTGCACATCTTAATAATAGATGAGATGATTTTCAATAGGACATGCAGAAAATATGAAGGCATATTAACCATTTGTAAACTGTTCATAATGGAACTGATTGTCTCTTCTCAAGCACATTGTCTTCTGTTACATTTGAAAAGAACCCCTGCCTTCTTAGCTGGAAGCATGAATCTTTTTTTAGGAAAGAGTGCTGAGGCTGAATTCGGGATTTCAAGTGATGGATGATTTGAAACATTAATATGTAAGGTATAGCTAGCTAATTATTCAGCAGTTACTGCAGCAACTTAGATGGGGAATAGGTTACCTTTGGGAGACAGTATTCTGCTTTTAAATCATGCAAACTAAAGTATTATTACTAGAAATTGTATAGTACATGCTACTGCTAACTCTTTCCTGCAAAATATAGAAACTTTTCTAAAATATAAAGTACTTAACTTTATATTTATGATCATCAAATTAGAAAAATACGGACACATAGCTTCCTGGTCTAACATATACAATACTTAACTTAGGCATAATCATCAAATTAGAAAATATCTATTTAATTCAAATATACAAGGAAGAGAGTTTTCTTTAATTTAGGCTTGATCATGTATTTTAAACATTCTTTTTATAGGTATTGATTTTTCCAGACACATGGACAGGATCAGAATACTAGCAAAAAATAACCAGAGTACACGAGCAGGGCAATGTTTTATTAATGACTAAACCAGAACTTCATGAACTGCTCAATCATAAGGGGACATTTTCAGATGAAAATATTCATCAATAACCCACCAAGACAATTATCAAAGTTTGTTGGCCTGGGTGTCTGATTTTGAGATTTTTGGCCAGACGTGAAACCTGTCCACTGTTCACAAGCAAGATTATTGTAAAGGGAATCAGTCACAAATCATAGTTTGCCAAAATGCCTAAAGAAGATTATAGTTTTAAGATATAGTTTAAAATGGAATAATGAGCCTGTCCAGAGATATGGAATTAGGTTCACAGATCAGATGGGCTCCATTACAATTCCCAGATGTGGATACGTGTTCTCTAAACTGTAAGAGTGATGAGTAACTGGAATGGAGAGAAAAGTAGTTTTAAACATCCAGCTTATCAGTTTAGAAAAGAGTTGACAAAATCATGAAGCTGATATCACCACTCCCTTTGTTCCCAGCTCTCACCTCAACTCAAGCCAAGCTAAAGAAAGGCATTGCTAAATAATCATGGCATTCTTTCCCACTGAATTAACAAATTCTCTTAAATCTCCCCTCCCAGGAGATCCTCACAATCTATCAGGTTTTGCACTGGAGATTAAACCTACTTAACAGTCGTTGCTCAGATGTAAATTCAGAATGGAACTGAAGAAAAATGTTTTGAAAAAGTATTGGGCAACTTTGAGCAATAGAACAAACCACTTTCCCATGCTAACATATTTTCTTTCTGATCCATTTTATAATAAATAATAAAGATGAGGAAGGAAGATTTTCAGTGTAAAAGAGCACCAAAAGTTAGCTAGGACAGATTTATCTTGTGGAGACATAATTTCAGAATGGACTCTTTTTTCCCCCTTTGGGACTTTTTGGCTTTATTTTCTGAAAAGTTAGATATGATAGACAAGCAGGTAGTTGGGTGGCCAAATGGGTGCATAAAGAAGATAATAGCACCCATTCATTTGGTTGACAATGCTTTGAGACATTTTATTTTGCAAGCTGATAGTGTCTTATAGAAATACATAGATAACAATACCATAGAGAAACATTTGTCCAGTGTCTAAATTTTAGTGGCAAAGATTTACAGTGTATAGTTAAAGCAACACATACTCGTATTTGTGGATGCCAAGATTAATTTTCAATAGGCAGTCTCCCTTGGGATATTTATATTCTTCCAATCAGCATGGAACTGTCCATCAAAACTACCACTATAAATTTTTTTTTAACTTGGCACTGCAAATATTTCAGGGCTTTCTTTAAACAGCTCTAGACAGATTAGCAATCTTCCTGTAAAAATGACCTCTGTCATTTTCCCTAGTGCTGGCTAGTTATTTCAACGCAATTGAATTCAGAGGAGAGGGGTTCCCCTCTTATTCTCCCTCTCCCTGTTAGACAATTTTAGAAGCATTTGTTTAGGCATAGAGATTATGGCTATTTCAAGAAAGTACTGACATTTACTTTAGAATGCAACATGCATTTCGACTTAAAGTTTATTTCTAATTAGATGGGAGCAAAATAAATAGTTTCCAAAAGGGAAATATTTTTTTTTCACAAATTACTCCCATCATTTTTGAACCCTGCAAAGCATTTTAGTAGATATGTGCCCTTAGCTCATCTTTTGCGTGCTAACAATTTAATCTGAATACCAATATAGACACAAAATAAATGATTGTTTCCTGCCAGAGGTATCTGCAGAAGAAATCTTGGAGTAAAACATTGTCTTTGCAGCTCATTGTGTCTCTAATTAGAGTGGAAGGAGGCAGAAGCTTGCTGGTGTCAGTCTGTGTTTAGCATGCCCTGGAGCCTCAAACTCCTGTGGGTATCAAAGTGCACTAATTAAATGAGGGGTCCACAATACGGCACTAAACATCAGAGTGCGAAAGAGTCCAGTGTCCTCAGTGCCTTTGAGAATCGGTGGCCCACGCTAATTACCCATTGTTGAATTGACTTTCCATTCTGTGAGGAATGAATGGTTCAACTCTCCCTCCTCCTTCCACCCCTCCCCCTTTCTATTTTACCATCTTTGCTTTGGCCGCCTAATTAATCTTATGGAAATCTCCCGAAGCCAGATTCCAGCAAGGTTGCCCCGATGTTTATAATTTGATTTGTGATGATAAAAGTAAAGGCACCCGGTGATGGAACAGTGTCATTTTCAACACTCTCGAGAATCCAAGAGGCTATCAATCTTTCCCACGTGCACCGCAAACTGATATCCTAGAAAATTAACTTCAATTAATAACAGAAATCCCTAGACACACCGGAAAGTGGAGCTGCTTTGAAAGAGAACCTTCAAAGATGTCTCTGGACTGTCTTTTATATGCAGACCTTTTTTATATAAGAGATCCTCAACAAGAAAATGGTGTATGTGTGTGTGTGTGTGTGTGTGTGTGTGTGTGTGTGTGTGTGTGTCTTTTTCTCCCCCAATACTAATTTCAGGGAGGTATGGTATCATTCATATCTAGTGTAGAAAGAATTTACCTGAAGTTCTCTCATTTTAATATCAATACAATCTTGTCTTTAAGCTCCAAAATTTGGTGTATTTTTTCTTTTGATTTGGTAAGCAATGGAATTTTAAATGTTTGCAAAGTTTTTCCCTCATCCATGAAGACTTTATATGGGCAATCAACATTTTAATTTCAGTTAAAAAAGTATATATGTATGTACAAACATGCATAACCAGATAAAACTCACTGAAATGTATGATAGGTGAGAGTTTAATAAAATCTTTTTGATATATTAATAGTTAGATTGGGCAAGGAATAAAAAGCCTCTTCTCCATATAATTTAATACTAAATAGTATTTGATTCAAAATAAGTCTACTCTGTATGTCTAATTATATGCTCCAATTGTAGGTTATGCATTTTTGAAAAATGAAAGCAATTATTCTTGGGCAGCACAATTTCAGTTTATTGATTAAGAGATTTAAAACATTTATAACATTTTATCATAACTGGAATGAATGCACTATCCAGAATAATCCCGCAGATAAATGCTTCATTCCTTCTTTACCTCCCCTCCCTTAACTGTCTCCTTCTTCTGCTTCTTTCTCTACTTATATTTCTACTTCTTTTATTTCTTCTTGTTATAAGACTTTAGGTTATTAAACATAATTCTTAGTATATTAAATGAAATGTAATTCTCACCAATTAATAGTGAGCATCTATGGACACTATTCAACTCATTAATGAGGAAACCAGCAGGATGGCAAAGCCTGTTCAAAAAGGGGATGAGGAACTGGGCTTGTATACAACCATTGAAACAAAGAATAGTGGAATATGATTATGAGATTGCAAAATCGATTAATCCTATCCATCAGTTAGTATTTAGCCATTAGAGTTACACTTTCTATTGACATAAAAGAAAATTACCACACCTTAGTTTCCTAAAAGTTCACTTGGAATGTTTCAGAGTTGTCAAATGCCTGAGCCCTGGTCAAGCGCGAATTCTAAATAAAACAAAGTTACATTCCCAGAGAGAGGCAGATGACCCTCAGCCGCAGGCAACCTTGTCAGATAATTCTCTAGCATTTTCTTTAAAAAACGCAATTCTTGGTGAGATGAGGTGGCTAACACCTGTAATCCCAGCATTTTGGGAGGCCAAGGTGGGCAGATCATGAGGTCAGGAGTTCAAGACCAGCCTGACCAACATGGTGAAGCCCCATTTCTACTATAAATACAAAAAAAATAGCCAGGTGTGGTGGTATGCACCTGTAGCCCCAGCTACTCAGAAGGCTGAGGCCATAGCATCGCTTGAACCCAGGAGGGAGAGGTTGCAGTGAGCCGAGATCGTGCCACTGCACTCCAGCCTGGGCAACAGAGCGAAACTCCATCTCAAAAACAAAAACAAAATGCAATTATTTTTCTGTTTTATTTCCAAAGGTTTGTATAATTCTCTTCAACAAGGTGAATACGCTGTCCATTTTTATAATTAAAATGGATAACCTGAAAAGTCAAAAGCAGAAGGACATGAGGACTCTAAATTGAACCAAAAAGCATTTAGGGCCTTGGTTTACTTTCACATTGGATAAGTCTATAGAATTTCAAAATCTTGCTAGAATTGCTCTACATGATAGAAATCATTTGGTACCATTTCTTATTCTTTAAGTTCTTATCAATGGACAAGATTTTAGTATTGTTCATGGAATCTATGAATTTTGTTATTACATGGTAGTATCGTGACCATTTATATATGCTCTATTTTGATTGGCTGAAATTTTATTTCTACCTTTGACAGCTAGAACCACTTGTTAAGAAGGGTAAAACTGTGATCCAATTAAAACCCCAGATATTAAAGTAGGCAAGTAAGATGTTATCATATAAGTTTTCACTTCCATTTTAAAATTAGTATTCCAAATTCTCTAGCAAGTAATTACAAATTACTTTTGCAAAAGCAAAAAAGTAGTATCAGCCTAATGTCTTTAATTCCATGCATTAATATTCTGTCCCTGAGGTTATAGCTGAAGGCTAAGTTAGGTATCAGAATTGAACATTTTATATATTTTCATAAAAAGTCCTATCTAGCAGATGTCTAGAAATTCTTTAACTAGGAGAAACATTCTTTAATTTACTTAAGTTGTTGACAGCATGTATAAATGTCAGCAACAATGTTTTTCAGATTTAAGATAAACCTTCTTAAAAAATACGTCATTTTTTTAGAGATAATTATTTTATCTAAACAGATAAACACATTATTTCTAGCACATCTTTACTGTATGTAATTCAATTATAAAACACTTTAATCTTATGCTATATGGGATGCTATTAATTACAAATAGGATATTTTTCCTGATGAAGTGAACATTTTCTTATTATGACTTGCTATAATGGAAAATAAAATGGAAAGAACCAAGACTGAGAATAAACCAGAAGTATCATGTGGTTTCTCAAATACTATTAATTTGATTACACAAAATTTGTCCATGGATACAGAAAAAGACAATGAAATATCAGTATTTATATATCTATTGTTATGATTAATACAATACTTGAGTGATTGTATTGTGAAGGTCTAATAGAGTTTTTAAATTATCAAAGTATTACACAAAATATCAAAAATGTGAGAACCAAAATTCAATGTCAAAGGAATGTTTGCTCTAGGTGAGATCACATCATGCAACATGGCTATCCCATGCTAAAAAGAAAAACCTGCCTAGGTACAGGGTCATGATTTTAAAATATCTTCACAAAGCTACTTAAGTCATCTAGGGTTTATTTTTTTAAGATAGGTGTTTGAGGCTTCACTCCCCCAAAACCAATTAATTATAGGTAGGAGATATATTTTTACAAAATTGTTGGAAAACCCATTAATTCAGTTTTTGCAGAACTATGTAAATATCCTAGTGTACTGGGTAGGATTGCATTATTTCACTGTACCTACCAGTTAGTACTAAAAGGATCATTTCCAGATCCAATGGGTTTCCTATCTTGCCAGCACTGGGCTACCTCCACAGAGCATTATTAGCTCTCATCTTAGAAATTGTTTAACACATTTCATGTTAAAAGGAACTGGATGATGTAATAAATGTTTTATATTCAATAAGATAATCATCATATTTCATACATTCATTCTTAGAGAGTGCCTGTTTCCATCCTTCAGAAATGACCTGTAAGTAGCCTAGCAATAATGTTAACTCTATATGGGCTTTATTCTTTGCTCAGTTAATCACACATTCAATTTACCTATCTTCCTGCCCATGTGCATTATAATGCAAATCAATTCAAGTAGAGATGTGAGAGCTTAGGAAGCCTGGCCTGGCAAGCAAGCTTCCTTTATTTCTTGTCTTAAAGCTAGCCAAGCTCTGAGATGAAGATGAGCCTAATTAGAATTATAGAAGGATTTAAAAGTCAGTTAAAAAAAAAATAGGAAAGTATTCAAACTGAATATTCAATTCGCAACAAAGTAGAAGAAAGCCTTAGCTCCCTGTGTCTAAACATCTCAAACCTCATAGGGTCAGAGGACAGTCTTTAAGGGAAAGCAATTCATGGAATCTACTGCAGTCCTTACTCTGAAAGAAAAGTACTAAACAAGTCCACATTATTTATGAGATGGCAATCAGGCCCCAGTACACAGGCGGCCCCTTTCACCTCTCTTGAGGTTCTAGTCCTATTCCCTTCTGCCCAAATGTGAAACACCATGCTACAGGCTCTACAGGCAAAGGAGGCTCAGGAGATACAAGCTCAAGTGCTGCAGAGTCCAGTTTTTTGAGCTATCTAAAGAAAACAACTTCTAATCTAACAATGCCAAACTCTACCCAAATCCTGTGCTTCTGAAAAAAGTGAAAGCTAAGTTTTACTATTTTAAGTTCTGAAGAATGGCTTACTAAATAGTAAACATCCTCCTCCATGAGACAGATAAGATTCACTGATTTCCTTACCCCACAGACCCTATACATTTTTTTTTTTTTTTTTTTTTTTTGGCCTATAAATGATTAGCTGCACTGCTTGCTCCTACTGATCAATCAGGGCAAAGTGCTTGTTAACCAGAGTTTTCATTAAGCTTCTCTCTTTCTCTCGAGGCCTTGAGTTTTAGCTCACTCTCATCCTGGGCCGGAATGCAACCCTTCATGAGAACAGGCTGGCCTCATGGAGAACATTCCCCGATCTACTCTCTGAGCATGCCACTGTTTCATTCTACTCTCCCACACTTGGTTCTTTCTAGCCTTGTTTATCCCTCTCTCTATAAAAGAACATCTCTTTTTGTTGAACTCTTCAGAAGCTTCAGATCTTACAATCACAGTGTTCTCCCTATTGCAGTTGTCCCCTTCCCTCCTCTTACAATAACCCAGTCCATATTTGGTTTTCATTTGACAAATCTTTATACCTGCCCTTCAGTCAAAGATTGGGTTTCCCCAGACTACTGAGAGCCAACCCCTAAAGATCCTCTGAACCTGTATTTCCCAAAATTGCATACTAACAATTTCTTTAGAGTAAGCTTAATGTGTCCAAGCCTTCTAGATGATAAGTTTTATCAGTGATTTGGCAGAGGGACTTTTTTTGTGATTTTCTAAAAGCTGTAGTCATGTTTTCACAAAAACAAAATCTATGGAATCCCAGTCATATAAACCAATCTTAAGAATTATAGTAAAATAATAAAAAATTCTAAAATATCCTGGGAAAATGATTGATCTCTTATGGTGGAAATCAATAACAAACATACTGTAGTCCTATCAAAGTGAAGGGGGTACAAAACGAAGGGAATTCCCCCATGTCAGTGCCAACTTCTGAGGCTCCTCCTCATCAAAGGAGCTGGAAATTGGAAGAGTCTGAGCAGCTAGTTTCTGTAACTTAACCAGTGGTTTTAATCATTTGTTTTGGTTACACACACACACACACACACACACACACACACACACACACACACACAGAGTCATTGTCTCCTCTAAGTTAGTTTAACTTCTGTCAGATTGTTCTGAAAATGCAGAAACATGTTTAAGGTTACACAAAATGTTAACAGTACCAATAATTCTGTTTATATAACATACTTATATCAATCTTTACCTACCTTATAAAAGATATGATTATGTCTAAATTAAATTTCCAACTATGAACATATATGAGTTTATTAAAAAGACAGAATAGTCAGGCACAATGGCTCATGCCTGTAATCCCAGCACTTTGTGGGGTGAGGCATGTGGATCACTTGAGACCAGGAATTCAAGACCAGCCTGGTCAATGTGGCAAAACACCAACTTCACTAAAAAATACAAAAATTAGCAGGGCATGGTGGTGCATGCCTGTAATCTCAGTTACTCTGGAGGCTGAGGCAGAGAATTGCTTGAACCAGGGAGGTGGGAGGTAGAGGGTGCAGTAAGCAGAGATTGTGCCACTGCACTATACTCCAGCCTAGGTGACAGAGCAAGGCTCTGTCTCAAAAAAAAAAAAAAAAAAAAAGGATAAAAGATAAAAAGAAAAGAAAAGACAAAAGACAGAACATATACTATTCCCAGTTTATTAAAATATTTTTAATAAAGAGAAATTCAAAACAATGACAATCTAGCATTACACCAGATCAGATGCTCTTTTTTAGGCTCTCAACAATGAACTTGACAATAAAGATGAGGTTAAATCACTCCAATAATGATAAGTTTGTCAATGACGAAGAGTTGATTCAGTTTAAAAGGATATAGAATACACTTGGACACATATTTTAAATATATATATATACACATATTTTATTATTTTGAGGCTAATAGGATTAAACAAATTTTTTCATATGAAACTACCCCTGAACAATAGCTGCATGGAAGCACCCTCTTTTAAAGGATTTTCAGATTTGAAAGAAAAATCACTGGAAAGTTTCATGATTTGACAAGGGGCAATGACACTACTGCACACTCAGAAAAGCAGACAAATTATTGCTTGCTTGATGTTGCAGACAGTTTCAGAGCTTCTTTTTTTTCACCCATAAGATAACAACTTGAAAAAAAAAATGTAGTGTTAAGGAAGGTAAGTGGAAGCTAGTGTTTGTTGAGAGCATACATCAGCAAATCCTTATTAGATAATATATCAGTTTAAATCAAAATATAAGAATAAGCATATTTTGGAGGAGGTACTATGTCATAGTATATGAGTAAATGGTTCTAAGATAGACTGTTTCAAATTCCATCATCACAACTGTATAGTTGTATCACTTTGGGAAAGTTATTTAAAATTCAATTTCTAATTTAAAAGTAGAAATAATAGTACCTATCTCAAAGTGTTGACATTATACACTAAAATGTATATAAAATGTCCAGTACAATGTCTTGTAAATCCACCTTTAGGAATCTAATCTATAAAAATATGTACACATATGCACAAAGATATATATATAAAATGATGTTTATTCCAGCTTTGTTTTACAATAAGTAAAATCAGGAAATAATTTAAATGACTACCAATAAATGAATGATTAAATAATTTGTAGGACCAGGCCAGGTGCAGTGGCTTAAGACTATAATCTCAGCACTTGGGTGGCCAAGGCGGGTGGATTACCTGAGGTCAGGAGTTCGAAACCAGCCTGACCAACATGGTGAAACCCATCTCTACTAAATACAAAAATTACCCAGGTGTGTTGGTGCATGCCTATAATCCAAGCTACATGGGAGGCTAAGGCAGGAGAATCACTTGAACCCAGAAGGTGGAGATTGCAGTGAGTTGAGATCGCACCACTGCACTCCAGCCTGGGTAACAAGACTGCAACTCTTTCTAAAATAATAAAATAGTAATAATTTGTGGGACCATACATCCAGCCTGGGTAACAAGACTGCAACTCTGTCTAAAATAATAAAATAGTAATAATTTGTGGGACCATACAATGGAACATTTTGTAGCTGTCCAAATGAAAGAAGTAGATCATATTTGCAAACACAGAAATATTTTAAAGACAAAAAATGTAATTTTGGGGATGTTATTATATAAAAGGAAAAAATATATATACAGATGAATAGAAAAAGGAATAAAAGGTACACCTCAAACTATTAATACTCACTTTGGAGAAACAAAACTGACTTAAAATATATATGTGTACTTCTATATTGCTTGAGTACTTTGTAATGAGATGTATGCATATTTTGCTTGTTGTCTCAGCCCATGTCATCTAGAAAGTAGAGCACGAGACTAGGATTAAGGTGCTGATTTATTTAAGGATGTGAGTTCAGGGTGGCAAGGGAAAAGGAATTGCCAAAGTGATGCAGGAAGTGTGTGAAGCGAGGTACAATACATTACTGAGTGGTTACTTCTTTGCAATGACGTGCAATGACTGGTGCAGAGACAAAGGAGTTTGCTGAGAAGACCTTCATTGGCAAATGAGGCTTCTTCAGAAGGATTGAAAAAAAAAATCCCAGCAGTCTGCAGAAGAAAGAAAGGAAGGAGGTATTATTTATTCTTTCTCTTATTTACTATTGTAAGACTTCTGGTTTTACCTCAGACATACAATGAAGATGAAAATTGTCATTCTTTCAACAGGAAAAATGTAGGCAAACAAAAAACTACACATCAACGATTTTTCTCAGATCCATCAGAAAATGTAGGGCAAACCACTGTTCCAAAATCTGGAAAGGCAAATACTTCCAGGGAGATATAGGACCCAAGGCTGGCTTACCTGTATCAGAAGCCACCAGATGCCATAAACTGGTAGGAACATTAAACTAGAAATTTTGATGAGTTGCTTCAGCTCCAACATGGGCTAGCATGTATGTGAGGAGCTCCTAGGAGCCTCAGCGTAGGTGGCTCTCAGACTTTCACTGATGATGCTAAGCACCTCCACCAGGCTCTCACAGGGAATATCTAGGTTAATCTGGAGAAAGCTCTTCCCCAAAAATCCCTGCAGGGGATGGGGAATGTAGACATTGTTAAACTTGTCAATAGCCTTTCATTTCATTTACACAACAAAAGCATTAATCTGTAGGAAACATTTCATAGCCAGAGGGCAATAATGAAATCTCATTCCAGTGAAGGGAGGGGAGCTCAGCCCATGTTTAGCTCTTCTCCATCCCCCATCTCACCGAAGTGGGATGGGAACAATCTATTAAAAAATCAAGGGCTTTAAGACCTGCTACAGCTGAGGAAGGGGTTAGAGGGCTGGAGGGGAAACGCCATATATACCCCTGAGATCCAGGTTCTATGTGCGTTCCAAAGATTGAGACATATATTAGAAGATTACAAAATGTCTCTCTCTTCCCACATCCTCTCACCAAGCCTATAAGATAAGACTCCAGTGGAGTACAGCTGGAAGAACTAAGAATAACTTTTATTCGGGGGAGCAGTGCAAAAGGAAGCACCAAAGCCAAGAAAAGAAACACAAACAAGAACAAGGTTACTGGAGGAATGTGACACCTCTGATGCCCTTTGCTGCAACAAATATCAACTAGAGCAAATTGTTGACCAGATAAACATAAATCTTCACTCTGACCTGACTTATCTCAGTTTCTCCTGCCCTGTACAATGTGTTTGGATTTCAACAAAAAATTTCAAGTTATGCCAAAAGGAAAGAGAAAAACACAGGCTGAAGAGGCAAAGCAATGATCAGAACCACACTCACATAGGACACAGGTTTTAAAATACTCAGGCAGGGAACTTAAAATGATTGCAAGTAATATGTTACAAAGTCTTAGAAAGGAAAGGCAGACAACAAACAGGACCGATTTGGTAATATCAATAAGTAAATGGAAACTATAAGAAATAATCAAAAGTAAATGCCAGAAATAAAAAATACAGCAACAGAAATGAAGCATGCCTTTAATGAGCACAACAGAGACTCACTGCAGATAAGCAAAGGATCAGTGAGCTTTCAGATAGGGCAACAAAAACTGTCCAAACTGAAAGGCAAAGAGAAAAAAATATAATAAAAGAACAACAATAAGAGAACACAGTGTTTAAAAACTACGATACAATATCAAATGGTGTTATTTAAGCATAAGTTGGGTAGCAGAAGAGGACAAAGACCACGAGGCAGAAAAATTATTTAAAGAAATGCAGCTGAAGTTTTTCCATAGCAAGGGGAGCTGATTCAACCTAACTTAACGATTTCATCATGTAGTTTTTTGGCAGATGCTTAGACAGCTAGATGTCACATCCTGTGCTATGGAGCGACAATTCAGCCCAGAGAGAGCTACCGAAGAGAAAGACAGATGCAATCAGGAAAACCTGAGAAGGTGCTCATGGTTGGTATCTCCAAACACTTGTATAGCTAATTTTTAAAAATTATTCAACACACATCTGCAGGCTTTACAGGAAGCATGGTATTGGCATCTGCTCTGCTTCTAGGGAGGCTTCAGGATGCTTACAACCATGGCAGAAGGTGAATTAGGGGCAGAAACATCACATAGCAAAACAATTCGTGAGAGATCTGCTCACATAATCCAAACACCTCCCACTTTGGAGATTACAATTCAATATGCAATTTGATGGAGACAAATATACAAACTATGTCAACCTATTTGGCCTGAGTTTATGTTCTACATTAGTCTATCTGAAGTATATGAAGGCATTAGTGTTTGCATTTAGTACTATTGTATCTGACCTATTCTTCTCACTCACTGTTGCTACATCCAGCCATTTCTCTCAGATGCCCAGGGCCAATATGCTATTTAGGAGTTGCTATACTTCCCTACTTTATTTCCCCATCCCAGTGCAAGTTTTGGAGCCATTATAGTTTTTAGATCTTTTCCATATCCACTAGCCTAATAAAGTTTTAAAGTCCAGATTTCCCTATACCTTGACTTTTCTGTCTTCTACTTGCCAAACTGATGAAGGATTACTAGGAAAATTAGTCCAGCTGGAAGTTTTAATACCTAATATTGAATTTATGTATTATACTTCCCAGAGGAATTTTTATTTTAACAATAGATTCTTGGAAATACACTTTCTAAGTCCAAAGAAATATGAATCATTTTATCCATTATTACCATCTATTTGAACACAGAGGAAAGTTTTTAAATTTCCTAATAAACTAAGGGAGAAAAAGGCATGTTTGGTTTTCATGACTTAGGTAGGCAGCTGTCCTTACAGCCTGTGTTGTGTCATCCTGAGATAAGGACTAAGTAGACTTTTCTGGGTTCTGGCATTTATTTTAAGAGGTATAATAAATTTTACTTAATTGTAGACAACATTGAATCTTGGCAATGTGCGACAGTAGAAAGAACGTGAGATTTGAAAATAGCGGCAATAACAATAACAGCAACAAACACTTTGCCCTATTAGTATGCCTGAAACTTTATGTTTTTTAACTCTTCTCTCATTTCATTTATTAGTAAGATCTTAGAAAGGAATAATATTTGACCTATTAGGTAATAATAATACCAAAATATGGTAATCAGATACATCTTAGAAAAGTTGATGGGTATAGTTAGTGAACGTTACCAAAAGGAATAAATTTGGAAGAGTAAAGCATAGAATATGGCTAAAAAAAAAAAAAAAAAAAAAAGACAAGAAAATGAAACAGAGAAGTGAAAAATAAATGTTTTCCAAATTTTTCTTCCTAAAAGAGTAGGGAAGTATCCACCTTCTCATTCTAACTTCTCATTACGATGGTTCTTAATCAAAAGTGCCCCTTAGCATTACTTGGGAATTTTTCCAAACTTTCACCCTGGCAAAGAATTGCCATAAGGTACTTCATGAGTATATACTCAAGAGTTGCTTTGCTAAGAATTTCAGACAAAACCTTTCTGTCTTCAGTTGCACTTTAGTTCCATGCTGTATACACACATCCATGCCAATAGAGCACTATTGGCAGCACATATACAACTAGCTAAATTCTTAGCAAATTTTGACTCTTCCAATAGGTTAAATATGGTACAAATCACAGTATATGTCAAAGGCCTAATGGCTAACAGGCAATAAATTATATAAGGGGTCAATGTTTTATTAAATAGAAAAACATAAATTTAAGATTAAAAAAAAATTGATTTTACCTCTTCCATCCATCCAAACTAAATCTTTTGTTGAAATGGTATTCTTATTGTGAAGAACCTTGCTCTCAGGCAGGAATCATTCATTTGGGATATTAACTTTGAGTGGGTACCGTTTACTTAGCCACTCAATTGCAAAAATTGTCACTTCACTATCCCATAATTATGCCTTTTCCTATTCAGCATATAGTTGATAGTTTACTTCCAGAATGTGAATTGTTCACCTTTTGTCTCCAGCAGCTCTAGCTGTTGAATTTTCCATTATAATCTAAACCTAAAGGACCAATTTTTAAAAAATTCTTAATATCCCAAGGCGCCTTGCTTCTTTAGACATGAATATTAAATAGGGTGAAAGCTTAAAACCCTTGGTGGCAAGTCCCGTCAAAAGAAGCCACATGAGGACATTCAAAATACAACTAGCCAACTCACATTCTATTGTGGGATTAATTAGCTGTGAGCTACAGAGCCAGTGTTGTAGTAAAGGTAGTTTTCCACAGAGCTTTTGTCACATGCTTCTGCCGGGTCTATTTCTTTTTTCTCAGTTTTAAACCATAGTTTGAGGAAAAACCAGCTGGACGTGGTGGAAGAAGCAGGAGACAGAGGAGGAGGGTTCTGGATGGTCCCACTCTTTTTACATTACACTTTGCCCAGACAGCAACTGACTAGCTACTTCCTCTGAGAAACTCTTTCTCTTTCACCAGATTGACACCATTAGGGGAAGCTATTCTTAACCCCCAGATCAAGTAAGCTGGCTAAAAATGAAAGAGAAATCTTTTAAGTTAGAAAATTTTATATCATTGTCAGTTTGGTAAGAGGAAAGAAAAAAAAACACTCTCCATCTAGCAGAGGAAAAAAACTCTCCTTTTCAAACTCTTGTGATGTTTTTACACTACATTGCTCAGAATTGAAGAAAGAGCTCATTTCTTGACTATCACCATGATTTTCACTGAGATTTGTATTCAATGACACCTGAAGATTACACATAAACCCTGACACCAGTGTAGGCTAGATCCTGCTGCCTGAACTGTAAAAAGGGATGACTATACATGCATCAGAGAGCTAATTAGAAAGTCTTTTTCTCTTTTGCCCAGACAGACACACTTGGTTTCAGTTACTTTCTTTGGGTGCCTGTCTTCTCTTTTTGTTCCTCACCTGCTTTAGTTTATAAAATGTTGAAAAAATTTAAATGCATTTTCTTCCAAATAAAATGATGTGATAAATGTGAAATTATTGAATAACTGTGTGTTTTTCTGAGTGACCAATTAGCATTATGGTTTTTTAACTGGCACATTTCTATTTCTATCAGACCATGCCAATTAGAATAATTACAACATGATTCAAAATTTTCAGTAATACTGTTAAATACTTAAAACTTTTTCTCCTTTGATTAAGAGATTTGATTTTATATCTTTTGGATTCCAAAAAGCTCAATGTGTTCTAATTTTGTTTCCTACAGAGTAGATTATTCCCCAGGAATTTAAAATTACTGTCTGACTCCTAAATAACTAACTTGGTTGCACGTGGGTTTCTACTGCACCCTACTTAAGCACGAATTAGTCTCTAAAATCCATGTAGTCCAAAAAACCATAGATAGGTTTTTTTGAGAATAGGAAAGTCAAATATGGATTCCATTGACAAAGAATGAAGCCAAACTACATTGTCATTTAAATGAATATACTATGATAGCTAAGTTAGGGTAATCATGTAACATAAAATGCTTGATTAAAATATAATCAGTGATTATAAAAAGTGACTTTCTGCTTATTGAAATAATAAGTATGACAAAACTAATGTGTCTAACTACTAGCCTTGGAAGATTATCTATTTTGTGAATATATCTACATTAACTTGGGTTCTCTGTTGTACATGAATCACAATTGCCTTCAAAATACTGTTTCTAGTGTTTTGAAGGCAGCTAAGACACTAATAATGAATGCATAATTCATTTCTGTGAAAGAAAAATTCAGAGACAATATCAAGTAGAAAAAAATAAAGTTGGTTTGTAAAGACTTGGGAAAGTCCACTTTGCCAAATATAAAAACACAAGAGGCATTTAAAGGGGAATGGAAGCAAAACTAGCAAGTTCAGATTAGCCTCTTCACTGTACCAAAAGAAACATGTTTTATCCTTTTTATCCTGATATCACAATATCATCATTTTTGTACACATGATAAAAAGGATAAAACATGTTTCTTTTTGTGCAGTGAAGACACTGGATATGTCATGAAGGATATAATGAAGAATATTGTCATAACCTTTGACAATAACATTGCAAAAGTCAATGATAATGTTGTTTTCATCATGGTAGTAGTAACTCACAAGACATGCTCAAGGTTTCTTTGGTCACTAGAAATAAGAACTATTTTTTATAGTTTTTGTTCTAAGACTAGGTCTCTCTCTGTTGTCCAGGCTAGAGTGCAGTGGTGTGACCATGGCTCACTGCAGACTCAGTGTTCTGGGATCAAACAATCCTCCCACCAGAGCTTCCCAACTAGCTGGAACTACAGCTGTGTGTGTGTGCTGCCACACCTGGGTAACTTAAAAAAAAAAGTAGTAGATAAAGGGTCTTGCTGTATTGCCCAGGCTGATCTCAAACTCCTGACCTTAAACAATCCTCCTCCCTTCACCTCCTAAACCTTCATGGTTTTAAAACCATGAGCCACCATGCCCGGTCTCTCTCATAATTCTTAAGAAACATAGATTACTTTTGTATGTTTTTGAGACTGATAAATGGGCACAGATAGTAATTATTCTTTTGTGTCTGACTTCCTTTGCTCAACACAATGAATGTAAGAGTCATCCGTGTTTTTGTGTGTTTTAGTAACTCAATTTTATCTATCTATCTATCTGTCTAACTATCTAAATATTTATCTTTGATATCAACAGGTTTTTATATACCTAGAATCATTCTTTGGGGACTGGAACTAGATGGGACAAGCCTGTTCTTTTTGCTTGTCCAAAAGGGCAAAATATGGGATAGTGGGAACTTAATGTGTGTGTGTCTATGTGCAATGCAGCAGGACCAAGAGTCAGCTTTTTTTTTCCAAAATCCCTCATGTGGGCAGATTTCTGGCCTGAGGGCATGGATTTGACCATAGACATTTGAAAAATGGTAATATCTTTAATTTGATTTTTTTATTTGATCAGTTTTATTTGTGGGAGTTAAAAGTGGTATTAATGAACACATCTAGGTTTCCTTAATATTTAGTTTTGAAAAATGGACCCACGAGAGTCTAATATTTATTAGTTAATAACATTGCAGAGGATTTGTAAAACTTCTAGGATTGTTATTTACTGTTGTGTGTCAGAAATATTTTGCTGTCTTTTTAAGCTTATCTACTAAGATCAGGAACCAAGAATCAGCAAAACCATGACTGCTAGATTTTGCTTATTAAACTCATGACTAATACTTTCTCAGATGTTCCTATGTTTAAGAATTTTCTGACCTGTCAGAAAGTGACATTTTTGACTCTGTGAATATTGGATTTTATCACAGAACAAGAACAAGCAATTTTTCTTGGAGGACACTATAGGTATGATTTTAACATATAAAACATACTTTTTATTTCTTAATAAAGATATTGTCATATTTAATTAAACAAGATTTTTGCCATGGGAGGTTGTACATTTTTTTAACTTTTTTTTTTTTTTTTCTGCATGAAAGGATAGAGTCTCACCAAACCTGTATAAATAGTTGTGTAGTCAGGAAAAGAAACAAAAAAAACTTAGTAAAAACATTTGACATAAAATTTATTTATTCTTTCGAGTAGTCATGTAGACAGGACCAATGTATATATACTCTCAAGAAGAAACACACATACAAAATAAATTACTTAAAGTGCACTAATAGTAAGTGTACATTTTTATATGAGTTTATCATGTTACTACCAATCAAATCAAGATGTAGACCCTTCCTGACACTTTCAAACTTTCTCTCATCTGTTTTCTCAGCTAATTTCTCCACACAAAGTCAAGGAGTATTTTTACTTCTATTACCGTGGATTCATTTTGTATGTTTTTGAGATACATATAAATGGACACATATGGAATATATTCTTTTGTGTCGGGCTTCCTTTAATCAACAAAATAAATATAAGATTCATCTATGTTTTTGTGTGTTTCGCTAGCTCAATACAATCTATGTATCTAAATATGTCTCTTAAATATCAGCAGTATTTTATGTATCTAGAATTATTGTTTTTTCTTATATTGCTAGATTGTAGAATGAATAGATATTATCAGGTTTCCAAGGCAGTTGTGCCGTTTTATACTCTATTTACTCCATTTGCAATGTATGAGATGTGCCCTTGTTCTTCATTCTTGACAACAGCCTGCATTGCTAAGGCTTATTCTTTTTTTTTGAGACGGAGTTTCTCTCTCATTGGGCAGGCTAGGGTGCAATGGTGCCATTTCAGCTTACTGCAACCTCTGTGATTCATTCTCCTGCTTCAGCCTCCTGAGTAGCGGGATTAAAGGCATGTGCCACCATGCCCAGCTAATTTTTTGTATTTTTAGTAGAGACGAGGTTTCTTCATGTTGGTCAGGCTGGTTTCCAACTCCTGACCTCAGGGAATCCACCTGCCTTGGCCTCCCAAAGTGCTGGGATTACAGGCATGAGCCACTGTGCCCAGCCCTGCTAAGCCTTCTCAATGTAATTGTGCAAGTGACAATGTAGCAGTATCTCATTGTGATTTGGTTTTCATTTCCTCTTGAGTAATGGTATTGAGTATATTTTCAAAGGTTCACTGGCTATTTGTATATGCTTTTTAGTTGTTCGTTCAAATATTTTGGCCGCTCTAAATTGTATTTGTTCTCCTCTATAACCGAGTAATAAGGTTTTTGTTTTGTTTTTGGTTTTTTTTTGTTGTTCTGTTTTTGTTTTTTGAGACGTGATCTCACTCTGTCACCCTTGCTGGAGTACAATGGAAGGATCACAGCTCACTGTGATATCAAACTCCTGGGCTCAAGTGATCCTCCTGATGAACCTGCCTAGACATCCCAGATAGCTAGGACGACATGCAGACACCAGCACACCTGGCTAATTTTTTATATATATTTTTTGTAGAGACAGGATTCACTATGTTGCCCCAGTTGGCTGTGAACTCCTGACCTCAAGCGATCCACCTGCCTCAGCCTCCCCAAGTAAGTGTTTTTTATATATTCTGTAATAAGTTCTTTTTGTATATATGTAACGCGAACGTCTTTTCTAAATGTCTTCTCATTTGGTAAATTTTTAACAAGGATGAGTTTCTAATTTTTCTTTTATAATAGTGTGTGTATCCTATATGAAGAATATTTGTCTATAACAAGGACATGGAATATCATTCTATGTTTTTTCGGAAAGATTTTTTGTTTTTTCCCATTAGGTGTTTTGGATCATGTGAGGTAAAAGTTAATGTTCATTTATTCCATGCTGTTATTTAGTTATTTAAATATCATTTAACTATAATATAGTTCTTTCTCAGAGGAATTTCAGTGACATCTTAAGTCAAGTTATTAAATACGTGTAGGTCCATCTTAGATTCTTTCTCATTCCTTTAGTTTATTTATCTATCTTTGTGACTATGCCAAATATTTTATTTTTTTAGTACATTTTAAAATTATGATATAAGTCCTTCAAATCTGTTTAATCTTTTCCCAGAAAATATTCTTACACCTTTAGATTTCCAAATACATTTTAAAATTATCTTATCAATTTTAGTAAAATAACCTCCCATGGCTTTGGTTGAAATTCTATTAAATCTTTATATCATTAAGAGTAAAATTACCATCCTAACAAATTTGAGCCTTCCAATACGTAAATATTGAATATACTCCTGTTTATGTAGTTATTCTTTAATTTCCTTCTATAATGTTTTAAAATTTTCAGGATAAAGGTTTGTGCTTCCTTAATTAGATTTATAGCTAGGTTTCTGATACCTATGATGCTATTATAAATTATATTACTTTTAAAAATTTAGTTTTAATTTCATTATTGCTAGTATTTATACATATAATTGATTTTTACTGAACTTTATCCTGTTATATTTCTAATTTCACTTATGAACTCTAATAATGTATTTGCACATTCCTTTGGATTTTCTATATACACAATCATTTTCTGCAAAGAAAGGCAGTTCTGTTTTTATCTTTCCAACTTTTATATATATATATTTTGCATAGCTAAAATTCCTGTATCAGTACCATGCTGATTAGATGTGATATGAGAGTAATTATATTTGTCCTTTCCCTGTACTTGATGGGAAAGCATTTAACTTCTCACATTAAGCTATAATGTTAGCTGTAATTTAATGTTAGCTTTTTGTTTGTTTGTTTTTAGATACTTTAAAACATCAGAATATGAAGTTCTAACTCTTTTTCTTTAAGCTAGTCAAGTGAAGCAGTGGGAGTGGAGAATGAATGAAGAAATCCGTAAGTGGTTGTGATTAATTAGTTGTAAACACCACTGCACTTGGACCAGGAGTCCTTTAATTTAGTTTGCTTAGAGTTTTTATTATGAAGGATGTTGAATTTTATCAAATGCTTTCACTGCTCTATGGTTTGAATGTGTCCCCAGGAAAGCGTGTTAGAAACTTAATTGCCACTGCAACAGTATTAAGAGGGGTTGTTGTTTGTTTTTTTTCCCTCTTTTCTATTTCAATGACTTTTTCTCTTATTTTGTTCCTCCTACTAACTTGTTCTTTTTTGCTTTTTGAGCTGGGATCATTGATTTTAAGGTTTTATCCTTTCCAATATATGTATTCAAAATTACAATATTCTTTCTTAGTACTGCTTTAGCTTCATATAACAAAGTTTAATATGTAGTGTTTTTTATTTACATTCGTCTCAGAATGTATTCTAGTATCCTTCGTATTTTTGTTTTTACTAAGTCAATATTTAGATGTTTACAGCTTTATTTCCAAATATTTGGGATATCTTATTGCTGTTGATTTCAAACTTTATTCCAATCTGGTCAGAGAACATGTGTGTCTGAGAAATGCATAGTTGTTGTTCTCTGTAGGTGAGAGATATAGATGAGAAACAGAACAGTTGAAATGAGCCCACTAATTTCAATAGGGTGATGATAGTGAAAAAGACTAAGTAGTGGCACTTGTTTCTACCTTCTTTTGTTTCTAATGTCAGTTCTTTGAAATTTATTGACATTGTTTAATAGCACAACGTATGGTATAACTTGTGACTATTCTGCATACACTTGAAAAAAATATTTATTTTCAAGTTGTGTGTAGTGCTCTCTAAATATCATTTGGTCCTGTTTCTCAATATATGTATTCAGATTTTCTATCTTC